>NW_026876505.1:0-19781 GCF_032173495.1 Musca vetustissima | reverse complement strand
CACGCCTAGAGGCCTCATAGTCCTAGAAAAAATATTCTTTATAAATCCACGCCTAGAGGCCTCATAGTCCTAGAAAAAATATTCTTTATAAATCCACGCCTAGAGGCCTCATAGTCCTAGAAAAAATATTCTTTATAAATCCACGCCTAGAGGCCTCATAGTCCTAGAAAAAATATTCTTTATAAATCCACGCCTAGAGGCCTCATAGTCCTAGAAAAAATATTCTTTATAAATCCACGCCTAGAGGCCTCATAGTCCTAGAAAAAATATTCTTTATAAATCCATAAATCCACGCCTAGAGGCCTCATAGCCCTTGAAAAAATATTCTTTATAAATCCACGCCTAGAGGCCTCATAGTCCTTGGGAAAATATTCTTTATAAATCCACGCCTAGAGGCCTCATAGTCCTTGGGAAAATATTCTTTATAAATCCACGCCTAGAGGCCTCATAGTCCTTGGGAAAATATTCTTTATAAATCCACGCCTAGAGGCCTCATAGTCCTTGGGAAAATATTCTTTATAAATCCACGCCTAGAGGCCTCATAGTCCTTGGGAAAATATTCTTTATAAATCCACGCCTAGAGGCCTCATAGTCCTTGGGAAAATATTCTTTATAAATCCACGCCTAGAGGCCTCATAGTCCTTGAAAAACTATTTTTTATAAATCCACGCCTAGAGGCCTCATAGTCCTTGAAAAAATATTCTTTATAAATCCACGCCTAGAGGCCTCACAGTCCTTGAAAATATATTCTTTATAAATCCACGCCTAGAGGCCTCATAGTCCTTGGGAAAATATTCTTTATAAATCCACGCCTAGAGGCCTCATAGTCCTTGGGAAAATATTCTTTATAAATCCACGCCTAGAGGCCTCATAGTCCTTGAGAAAATATTTTTTTATAAATCCACGCCTAGAGGCCTCATAGTCCTTGAAAAACTATTTTTTATAAATCCACGCCTAGAGGCCTCATAGTCCTTGAAAAACTATTTTTTATAAATCCACGCCTAGAGGCCTCATAGTCCTTGAAAAAATATTCTTTATAAATCCACGCCTAGAGGCCTCACAGTCCTTGAAAATATATTCTTTATAAATCTACGCCTAGAGGCCTCAATGTTCTTGAAAAAATATTATTTTTCTATAGAGAAAAATTCAGTGGCTCTTTAGGGCAATGTTTTTCTGTTGTTGTTGTTATTGTTGACCTGTGATATGTTAATTCTTGTGGATTTTTGTTTTGGCTCTAGGTCAATTGAAAAACTCGTTGTTTATGTTTTTCTTTTTTGTTTATTTTTATTTTCCAATATTTCGACTGTCTTCGGCAGTCATCTTCAGGGAAATACTACAAAACATACAAATATTTTAAAGATGTAGACTTAATTGTATTGCACAGATCTTACTTTTATGAGAAAAGCAACCGATTTTCATCACCGTCTATGCTAAACTAAGTTTTTTCTTTTTTCTCGTCTGTGCTTATAAACTATGTTTCTATAAATATGTGCACAGTGGTCCGTGTCAGTCTTATAATTCATTCTTCTATCGTTAGGTACATTAATTATGTTTAACATTTCTAATGTGAATCGTCGTTTATAATTATTTTCTTGTGTCAATATGTCCACGTCTTTAAAATTCGGTGTATGTCCAGTTTTTGTGCAATGTGCAGCAAGCGCCGTTTTTTGCTCTAAAGGTTTGTCCGAATTTTGATCTGACTTATGTCCAGAAAGTCTAGTCTTGAGTTTAGTTTTTGTTGTACCAACATATACCTTTTGGCATACGTTGGATTTGTCCCCATTACATTTTATCTTATACACTACATTGCATTTGTCTTCCTTTTTAATTTTTGATTTTGTTTTGCTGAACAGGCTATTGACGGTATTCTTCGATTTTAAGGCTAATTGATAATTGTTCTTGTCATATATATTGGAACTGGACATACACCGAATTTTAAAGACGTGGACATATTGACACAAGAAAATAATTATAAACGACGATTCACATTAGAAATGTTAAACATAATTAATGTACCTAACGATAGAAGAATGAATTATAAGACTGACACGGACCACTGTGCACATATTTATAGAAACATAGTTTATAAGCACAGACGAGAAAAAAGAAAAAACTTAGTTTAGCATAGACGGTGATGAAAATCGGTTGCTTTTCTCATAAAAGTAAGATCTGTGCAATACAATTAAGTCTACATCTTTAAAATATTTGTATGTTTTGTAGTATTTCCCTGAAGATGACTGCCGAAGACAGTCGAAATATTGGAAAATAAAAATAAACAAAAAAGAAAAACATAAACAACGAGTTTTTCAATTGACCTAGAGCCAAAACAAAAATCCACAAGAATTGGCAATGTTTTTCTATAGAAAAAAATTCAGTGCCCTTTTAGGGCAATGTTTTTTCTATAGAAAAAAAATTCAGTGCCCCTTTAGGGCAATGTTTTTTCTATAGAAAAAAATTAAAGGGCCACTGCATTTTTTTCTATAGAAAAAACATTGCCCTAAAAGGGCAATGTTTTTCTGTAGTAAAATATTCATGTGCCTTTTAGGGCAATGTTTTTCTACAGAAAAAAATTCAACGGCCCTTTAGGGCAATGTTTTTCTATAGAAAAAAATTCGGTGGCCCTTTAGGGCAATGTTTTTCTATAGAAAAAAATTCGGTGGCCCTTTAGGGCAATGTTTTTCTATAGAAAAAAATTCGGTGGCCCTTTAGGGCAATGTTTTTCTATAGAAAAAAATTCGGTGGCCCTTTAGAGCAATGTTTTTCTATAGAAAAAAATTCTGTGGCCCTTTAGGGCAATGTTTTTCTATAGAAAAAAATTCTGTGGCCCTTTAGGGCAATGTTTTTCTATAGAAAAAAAAATTCAGTGGCCCTTTAGGGCAATGTTTTTCTATAGAAAAAAATTCAGTGGCCCTTTAGGGCAATGTTTTTCTATAGAAAAAAATTCAGTGGCCCTTTAGGGCAATGTTTTTCTATAGAAAAAAATTCAGTGGCCCTTTAGGGCAATGTTTTTCTAAAAAAAAAAATCAGTGGCCCTTTAGGGCAATGTTTTTCTATAGAAAAAAATCAGTGGCCATTTAGGGCAATGTTTTTCTATAGAAAAAAATTCAGTGGCCCTTTAGGGCAATCGGAGAAAACCCTGAGGCTCTTTCGGTTAATTTTTTTATAGGAACAAAAAATATCTGAAATTTTTAATTCTCCCTCGTATTTACGAACTATGATTAGGCCCTTTCTTAGCATATACACATGTCAATGGATGCTTTAACTAGTATGTCTATGTTTCGAAGGTCTATGGAAGATGCGTGTGTGTGTCCCTTTATTTGTGGTCAAATTATGGATGAAGCGCGCGCCCATTGATTCATTCATACATTAAAAAGAAGATGAAGAAGAAAAGTGTCGCTTTAATGAGCTGTGGAATATGAGAGCTCAGAGTGTGTAGTTTCATGTGTTGTATATTTACTGTTCATCTTGTCTTGTGGCTGTGACTGTTGTTGTTGCTGTTTTTGTTATAGTATCTGTTATATGTTTGTTTAGTGCTGATAACAAAATTGAAACAATAAACATTTCCTCTTAAAAAACATACAAATCCACTTAGCCGGACCAACACCACCGTCAGTCGTTGTCGTAGTCGTCCCCATCGTCACAACACTTCGAAATGTGTTTCCACATCTAAATATTATGGAAAACATACAACCCACAACAGACATATATGTGACCATATATGTATGCGATGAGGAGCAGCAGCATCTTCTTCACTGTGTCATCATTATGGTGGCGGTGGTGGTCAGACCCAAGTTCGCCAGCTACCAAGCTATGGAAATGGACACTATCTACATAGCCTGCTAGTCTACAGCCGATTACTTAGGTTTTTGTTTTTGCTTTAAGACAGAAATGCAATCTCAAGAGTTACATATGTAGGGATGTTTATAAAAACAACAATAATATCAAGAACACCTCTAAAATCATTGTCATCTACATCGACAACATTTCCAATATCAGGAACACGAAGCAAAAAAAAAAGATGACACTGTCAAATATAAGAAGGCCCTAAAAACAACAGCCATTGTGGCATCCCGCCAACCAACCATCCACTCAACCTGAGCCCGACCGCCAGTCATGCCTTATTAAATTTTTGTCTCATCTTCATCATTACCAGTATCTGGGGGAAGATATTTTCTTGTGGGTTGAGGGGTGTTATCAAAAAATTTTAGATTTTTTTTCTCCGAGGCTTGTTTAATTCCGAATTAAGTGTGAGATATACCGTCGAACAATCCATGGAACGGTTGTTCCGTGATTTTATTTGCATTTGTTTTGGAATTGCTTTGTGTGGACAATTTATTAATGAGTTTATTGCGCATGCGTGTCGCATGTGTTTGTTTTTATTATGACTGTCGTCTTGCCAGACACGGCGACAACTAACCGATTTTGGCATACTCACTCTCTCTACTCCTTGAAAGTTGTGCTGTGTGGTGTGTTTGGTGCCAAGAAGGGCCATCATCATCATCATCACCAGCATCGTAATATTTGTTGGAGTGCCCAGCTCTCCCCCTCCTTCGGCGTACCTTGTAATATTATGAGCGGTTTGTATCTTGGCTTGTATCTGGTTGTTGTTATTAAATGTATTATTAACGTTGTCGTTGTCAACATCGCCACATCTTTGCGGTATCAACATTAGCTTTTGGGTATCATCATCTTCATCGTCGTTGTTGTTGTTGTCTTTGGACTGGGATTTTATCCACTTTCATGGTGGTAATTTCAGTTTTGCTGATGAAGATGACGATGTTGATGTCAATGATGGTGGCATTTCGTTTCTGACACAAAAATCAAAAATATTTATTATTGCTGCTGTTGTTGTTTTTAATTAAATTTGAAGAGATGCCATTGGTTTTTTGTTGACAATTTGCCAAAAATAATTCAATTGAATTGCAATTCAATGTCGGCTGATGGAAAAGAACATTTAAAAAAAAATATTTTTTAGGTTGGATATCTGTAATTTAATTTTTTTCTATAGAAACAAGCCAATATCTCTTTAGGACAATATTTTCTATAAAAATAAATTCAGTATCCCCTTTGGTGCAATTTTTTTATAGAAAAAATTCACCCGAACTTTAAAGAATTTTTTCCAAAGCACAAAATTCAGTAGCCCTTGCGGAAATTCTTTCTGTAAAAGATAGTACCAGTAGTGCAATTACTTTCTATAAAAAATCTTTAATTCTAATATTCTAAAAAAAATTCTGTTGCCCTTTCGGGAAAATCTTTTATAGAAAAAATTTAGTGGGTCTTTAGGGCATTTTTTGCTACAGAAAAAAGTCAATGACCCTTTAGAGCATTTTTTGCAATAGAAACAAATTTAGTGGCACTCCCCAAAGGGCATTTTTCCCATAGAAAAAAAATCAGTTACCCTTGAGGTAACCGGCAACACAATCTGCCCTTGCAGATTTTTTTTTCTATAGAGAAAAAATAACCTAAAGGGCCAATGCATTTTTTTCTTTAGAAAAGCATTGCCCTAAAAGCCACTTATTTTTTTCTTTAGAAAAACATTGCCTTAAAGAGCCACTGAATTTGTTTCTATAGAAATACATTGCTTTAAAGGGCCACTGAATTTTTTTCTATAGAAACACATTGCCCTAAAGGGTCACTGCATTTTTTTCTATAGAAAAACTTTGCCCTAAAGGGCCACTGATTTTTTTCTATAGAAAAACATTGCCCTAATGAGCCACTGAATTTCTTTCTATAAAAAAACATTGCCTTAAAGGGCCACTGAATTTTTTCTATAGAAAAACATTGCCCTAAAGGGCCACTGAATTTTTTTCTATAGAAAAACATTGCCCTAAAGGGCCACTGAATTTTTTTCTGTAGAAAAACATTGCCCTAAAGGACCTTTGAATTGTTTTTTTTTCTATTGGATCTATTTCTATAGAAAATCATTGCCTTAAAGGGGATTTGTAGTTTTTGCTATAGAAAAATTCCATATAGGGCAACAGATTTTATTTTAACAGAACAACATTGCCTAAAAGGGCATACGATTCTTTTTTTTCTATAGAAAAACATTGCCTGGAAGTGTCACTGAATCCCCTAAAATGTCACTGAGCTTTTTCAATAGAAAATAATTGCCCTAAGGGGCCATTACATTTGTTTCTGTAAAAGAACCTTGCTCTAAGGATCTACGATTTTTTTCTATAGAAAATTTTCCCGAAAGACTGCTAATTTTTTTCTATATGAAAAAATGTCTTAAAAGTCTGCTGATTCAGCAGTACTTGATAAAAAATCTGTAGCCCCTTTGGGCAAGTTGTTCTATAGAAAAATCAAGTAGCCCCATTTTTTCTATAATGGAAGAACCCTATGGGACTTCTGATTTTTTTATAGAAATTGCCCTAAGTAGCAAAATTGTACTATAGAAAGAATTGCCCAATTAAATGTATTGCCTTAGGGCAAATTTGTCAATAGAATTTTTTTCTCATAGAAAAGCCACGCTTTTAAGAATTTAGTAGCTCAATTTTTTTGGCTGATTTTTTATAGAAAAAATTGCCTATGGGCTGATGTATTATTTTCTGAAAGGCTACTGAATCAGCAGACATTTAAAAAAATATTAGCCCTTGAAAGCATTTTTTCCAATAGGAAGACCCTCAGGGCAATTATTTCCATAAGAAAAAAAATTGTAGTCCTTTTTTTTAATTCTTTAGCCTATTAAATTATTTTTCTTTTGAAAAAGTGCCTTAATAGCCTAGAGTAATTTTTCTTTCTAAAAAATTGCTGATTTTTTTTGCCTTTAAATTGCTGATTTTTTATAGAAAAAAATTCCCTATTGGCTGTTGAATTCTTTTTCTGAAGGGCAACTGAATCAGCAGACATTAAAAACACCAGTAGCCCTTGAATACAATGTTTCCCCTATAGAATACTTTCAATTGGTTTTCCTAAGAAACAAATCTGTAGTTTTTTTAGAAAAACTGTTTTATTATTTGTGCTGATTCAGTAGCTTTTTAAATTATTTTATTTTAAAAAAGTGCCTACTATAGAAAAAATTACTTAAGAGTCTACTGCATATTTAATACCACGAAATTTTAGATCTAGTTCAAATTGCAGTATACTAAAAAGGACTATGATATAAAAAAGGACTATGATATAATTTTTTAAAATAAATTTTTCCACCCATTCACTCCAATTGATTACAATATAATTCACTAAATGATTTTCTCCCTTTTAACCTCCCCTTTTGATCTTCGAAATTTATCAGCTTAATATGCTAAATAGCCAATCCAGTTTCCTACACACCACCATTTATTGAAGGAGTTTTAATAGCTTCACTTAAAATATTGCAGAAAAAAACTCCAACTAGTAGTTGTTGATGTCCCATGTAATGCCATGATTTCGTTTCACGCTTAAATAAAATTTACTACCAACTGCTGTTCCAACCAAAAGGAAGCTGAATCCTAGAGAGCAATTTCGTTGCATTTCAGTTGATTGCAATTAAATTATTGCTTAGATTGACACGAGCTTTTTCTTATATGCAAAACAGCGAAAATCATGGATGTGCTCCATGCTCATGTTTGCTTCGATACGGATAAGGATATGTCCATGTGCGTTGATATCACAATGAATTATTTTAATTTATATGCAAAAAAAAAAAACACAAAAGCAACATATGAATATGTATAGATTATGCTCAATAAGAAAACTGGCAGCAATTGGAGGCAACAGTGATTTTAAATACTTAAAACACCCCTAAAATGTATGAAAAAATTACACGCCTATTGGTCTACTGGTCCTTGAAAAAATCTATTTAAAAAATCCACGCCTACTAGTCCTTGAAAAAATGTATTTAAAAAATCCACGCCTACTAGTCCTTGAAAAAATGTATTTAAAAAATCCACGCCTATTGGTCTACTGGTCCTTGAAAAAAATCTATTTAAAAATCCACGCCTATTGTTCTAATGGTCCTTGAAAAAATTTATTAAAAAATCCAAGCCTATTGGTCTGCTGGTCCTTGAAAAAAATTTATTTAAAAATCCATGCCTATTGGTCTGCTGGTCCTTGAAAACCACCTCACAACCACTGTCCAACAGTAGATCCCAACAGCAGCCGACGGGACACAGTGGTTGGTCGTCATGTTGAGTCAAATTTCGCATTCGAAATTGCATTTTTATCGTTTCATAGAAATGCCAGGCTGGACGAGCTGCCGCTCTACGACGACGACAATTGCTGTCGATATATTTGTGTGTAGAGCCGAACAAAATAGCGAGGAAAATATAATGTGGCACAACGCTGTGCAGCCAGGGTGATAGTGTTGGGTGCGAAATGCACTAAATCGAAAGTGTGATTTAAATAAATTATATAAGTTGTGGTCGACCGAATGAACGACCGGCCGGTCGATTGGACTGGCAGTCATTTGCAGCCAAGAAATCACAGCGGTTGAATTCAAGCAATCCAATACTAATAGTTGTTAAATGCAACAACAACAGCACCAACACCAGCAACTGCAACAAAAGGTGCCAACCAACAGTGCAACATATGTACGAGCATATGTTGCTCTTTTGCTCGTACAAGAAATCAGCAAAAGAGTCTTTTGCGGGACCCCCACCACTGCCAGTTGCCAGATTGCTGGCCAAACAGAAATCAATAATTAATACGCGGGCGAATTGGTCAGTTGGAAATTGTTGGTGTCGCTGTTGCTGTTTGGATGCAAGTACTACTACTACTGCTGGGCTCACGCTGCTGTATGCCACAACATGTTGCATTTCGATTGGTAATAAAATGTTATTGTCTGTTGTCCCCTTCCTCCGGTGTCACGGCTCCGGATTGTGTTATGTGACCATAACGGAGAGGTTGGTTGGTGTTGGCATGATTCACCACCGTATCAACCTTAAATTCGCATAATTTAATTTCTTTTAAGCGATACTTTTAGATGCCATTACTTTTTGTTGTTGTTGCTGTTGTGGTTGGTGTTGTCGACATTAAGGCTTAACACAGCAATAACACCAACAGCAAACACTATACCGGGTAACAAGACAAACGACAACAACATTTGTTTGGACACATACTCATGGTGAGCAAAAACACTTCCCTGTTCCCTAAATGTTGGTCACACAGAGAAACAAACCACAACGAGGACGGACATAGAACAAATTAATGTAGGTTCGGGAGTCATAATAAGTTTGTCGTATAACCTCGAAGTGGAATTATCAATTCTTAAAAAATCCACGCCCATTGTAGGTCGTTGAAAAAATATTTTTAAAAAATCGACGCCTATTGTAGGTCGTGGATTTTGGTGGGTGGCGTAGGGGAAGATAGATACCAAGCAACGGCTTCGATTGGCTTTAACATGGCGAAGTCCAGGCTTATCTTGGTCCCTCATTCATCTCAATTGTGGATACTGACTTCGTGGCGGTGTCACCTGGGGTAGCTATTTTTACACCCGTTCAAATAGTGAGCTAATATGTGCCGCGAGTTCACCCATAAGAACTATAAAAAATGGGTTGAGGTGTCGGGTTAGTTGCCCACTCTCGGAAAACCCAACCTACTATGAAAAAGCAAAGAAAAAGAAAACCAAACCCCCCTAATGTTGACGACTCCCCCAAACGTATAAAGGGTCACTATCAGCGAATCTGCTCTTGGATTGTGCGCCTTGTACAGAACAGGCGCTTTACAGGAAATTCGATGGAAAGGGACAGGCCTAAGTAAATCAGACGATTACGCACTGTATTATAGCTGTCATGAAACGAGACATGAACTTGGCTTCGGATTTATGATTAACAGGAGAATAAAAGACCTCGTCTCCAGATTTACTCCAGTAGATGAGCGAATTGCTATGTATAAAAGCGAAGTTCTTCTACATCAGTCATACTTGCGCCCATGCTCCGACCGAAGACAACGATGAGCATACCAAAGATATATTTTACGAGCAGCCTTCATGAAGAAATATCTGACAACGGCATGAGGTTGATTGACTTCGCGGCAGCAAAAAAATGGTAGTTAGCAGCACCAGATTTAAGCATCTCGATATACACAAGGCCACTTGGATTGCTCCTGATGAAGCAACTAGAAATCAAATTGATCATGTTGTGATAGACGGAAGGCATTAATCCAGTGTTTTAGACGTTCGATCGATTCGGGGATCGAATATCGATTCGCACCACTGCCTTGTGGCAGCCAAGGTACGCACCGTCTTAATGTAGCAGCAAAGTTGCGATCTTATATAACACGGAAATTTGACGTCGAAAAGCTGCAAACACAACAGGTAGCTTACTCCGCTCAACTTACCCACCTGCTTGACGAAAACACTTCTTGTCCGATAATAGTATAGAAGCACAATGGCAGAGAATTGCCCACTCCCTACAAACTGCAGCAAAAGCAATACTTGGGTACCAAAAACCACCACCTAGAAACCCGTGGTACGATCAGGAGTGTCGTAATACTACTGATGTGAAAAACGCAGCGTATAGGGCAACCCTGCAGACTGTAGCAACACGTAACGTGATGGAGAATTATCGGGTGAAAAGGAGAGAGGAGAAACGTGTTTTCAGAAAAAAGAAGAAATAAAAAGGAAAACGTGAGCGTGAGCAAATCGAGATGTACAGGAGTCAGAATGAAGTCCGGAAATTTTACCACGAGTAAAACACCAAACTGAAGGCTTTGGTGCAGGCACATCCTCCTGTAGAGATGAAGAAGGAACCTTGATACCAGAAGCATTTTGAAAATCTTCTGGTATCAAATTGTGGCGGTGAAGAAGATTCCCCAGTGCTCTCCAGTGTGCTGTGTAAACGACTGAAGCCAATGGTCAATGATATCATTGGACCATACCAATGCGGCTCCAGACCTAGCAAATCTACCATTGACCACATTTTCAAATCCTGGAAAAGACCCACGAAAAACACACCGACACATACTACCTATTCGTCGACTATAAGGCCGCATTCGACAGCCCTATCCGTTCAGAGGTGTATAAAGCCATCTCTACGTTCGGCATTCCTGCAAAATTAATAGGGCTATGCAGTGGCACAAGGTCAGCAGTTAAAGTCAGGAAGGACCTATCGGAGCCCTTCAATACCGAACGACGATTCAGACAAGGTGACAGTTTGTCGTGTGATCTTTTTAACATCCTGCTGGAAAAGGACATACGAGATGCAAAGGTGAACAGAAATGACACTATGTACACCAAACAACACATGTTACTACGCCGATGACATTGATACAATGGGTCGAACATTGCGAGCGGTAACAGCCACCTTTGAACAAATTGAGAGGGAGTCTGCCAAAGTGGGTCTGGCAGTAAACGGCGAGAAGACCAAGATGATATTAGATGATAATACCAACGCGCAAGACCTCCAGTAGACTCAACCAACTACAGCTTCGAGGTAGTTAAGGATTTTATATATATTGGTAGGTCATTGAAAATATATTTTTAAGAAATCCACGCCCATTATAGGTCATTGAAAATATATTTGTAAGAAATCCACGCCCATTATAGGTCATTGAAATTATATTTTTATATATTTAAAAAATCCACGCCTTATGTGACCATTTGAAGAAGTATACTTCAAAAAATCTACGCTTCTTGTGGTCATCAAAAATTTTTCTTTCTTGGAGGGTATTTAATATTCGCATAAACCGCATAGAAATCGATTTTTATTTCGCATATTGTTGTTGTAGTTTTTGTTGTTGTCTATAAACCTCTTTTGTAGTTGCTTTGTTGTTATTGCGATTATTATATACGCTGTTGATCCGTGTTACTGTTGTTGTTACTACTACTCCAATCGAATGATAGCCCAAGATCGATGCAATGACAGAGAATCACACAACGATCGCTATGTACGTATGTGCTGCAGAGGGCGGAGGCCAGGAGGCCTACAATGAAAAGGTGTCAGAAAACAACTTGTCGGAATGCATCTAACAAGAAATTCGTATATATTTTTCGAGCTGCAGCTAATGGAATACGGCATGTTTTACCACGCTCGATGACATGAATTGGGCGCGGGCTAACCTTCTTCCACATGGTTGAAATGTTTCGTCGTGTTGTTGTTCTTCTTGGTGTTGTTGTGGGGTTTTTTTGTTGTATGTTGTTGGCTGGCTCGCTTGCGGCTTGCTGTTCATTCGAGTGGCGAATGTTTTTATTTGTGTTGTCGTTTTTTTTGTTGCTGTTCCTGGTGATTTCTCCTTGTGGTCTCTTCGAAACTTATGTTACCGTTGATGTTGTTGTTGTTGCTGTTGATTAGTTGTTTGTGTATTTAACGTACCTTGTAGCAATTGCCTGTTGGCCGTTGTTGTTTTACTGTTGACCAACATGAATTGTTGCTGTTAACTGCTGTTGTTATAACAGCACACTTTGTTGTTGTTGTGGTTGGAGGGGATTTCTTGCGTTCATCGCCTGATCATCCTTTAATAGTTTGTTTAACGGAATGAGTTGAAAGCATTAGGAGAATGAATTTTTGATATAGAGCAAATTAATATTAGGAAAGTGGGTTTGAGGCTTTAAAGATCTTTCTAAAAATATTTTCTGAAGCATTTTTTGAAGAATATGTTTTACGACCTCCAAAAAGTCGATTAATGATTTTTAAGGATTTTTTAAAATTATTTTTAAAGGATCAAGATATGTGTGGATTTTTTAAATGTTTTCTAAGGATGTACGCTCTCGTGGATTTTTTAAAAATATAATTTCAATGATTTAGACAGACTATTTATACCCTACACAACTATGTTGTCAGGGTATTATAGCTTTGTGCAGCCCCAAAAGTTTGTAACGCCGCGAAATATTGGTCCTAGACCCACCTTTAAGTATACCGATCGTCATATTTCGACTAGCTGAGTCGATCTAGACATGTGTGTCCGTCCGTCCGTCTGTCCATTATAATTTGTAAACACGATACAGGCCACAGTTATGGACCAATCTTCATGAAATTTTGCATGTAGGATGGGTTCTGGCCAATGAAGACCCCTATTGTTTTTGGGAAAGATCGGTTAATATTTAGGGGATGAAATGGACCAAATACTTAATTTTTGTCGGGTTTTCTGGTCGCTCCCGAGGCCGCAATAATGGCCCGAACATCGTGAAATTTTGCATGGAGAAGGGGATCGGGCCAACGAATAAGCATGCCTGTTTTGATAAAGATCGGTCAATATTTAGCGGGTCAAATGGACCCTGACTTTTGTGTGAAAAATGACAAAATTTGTATTCTATAGCGTATATATTTACCCCTGAAGGACATAGACCCGAGAAAATGATAGTATATCAAAGAGGAGTGATTGACCTTCAAATTGATGCCAATAATATTGTCGTATGTACTCGGATGTGGGAGTTACACCGTATTCGTATATTATTTAATAAACCATTATCACTCTAGAGAGCGGAACTATAGCGCTGATCGCTTTGAAATGTTCCATGAGGTTCCAGTTATGGTCAAGGACAACGTCTATAATTTTCGGTGATGATCAGATAATAATTTTGGGATGAAGTGGACCGAAAACTTTTTTTCGATTCGATATATATAGGCTACAATTATAAGCCAAACATCACAAAACAACCCACGGTGAAGGGAGTATGGACAAGTAATTAGAAAGTCCGTACTGAATATTGGTAATATTCGGAAAATATGTCAGTATAAGGAAGAGGTGCTGTTGACCTCTAATCGGGCAAGAGAGTGCAACTATCACGAAATATTACCCACGCCCGGAATAAAAATCCGCAGAAAAATAGAGTTCTTTAGTAGTTGTGTAGGGTATCGTATGGTCGGCCCCGTCCGACTATACTGCTCCGCTCACTGGTTTTTTAAATATAATTTCAAGGACCTCTAAGCGTGGATTTTTTAAAAATATGTTAAAAGACCTATTAAAAAATATTTTTACATCGCAAATGATGTGTGGACATTGAAAGAGTACAATGTTTGTATCTCGAAATATCATCACCGAAAAAAAAATACCCAGCAATACCTTGGATGAATCATCCAAACATTTACGCATTCCTTTCTCTTCGTGACAAGGTCTGAACAAGAAATTTCTTGTTCGTCTAAATTAAAATATAAATTAAGTAACTTAACAAAACCCCTAACCTTGATCGAACAAATTAAACCTGTCTTGCCAAAAAAAAGCCTGTCCCCAAACCAAGAAAAAGACCTTTATCGGAGACACACACACACCCATATTCGTACGCATTTGGACATTGTATCCCCCGCGGAATTCTTGGCATTCCAAACACCAAGAAAGCAGTTTTAAAAGAATAAACCAAGCGTTTTATTTTAAATCCATTGAAGGAATGCTGCTGCTTCGGCGGGTGCATTAAGCGGCATAGCTTTGTGTCCTACATTCTGAACATGGCCAGTTAAATCTCCTACGCAAACATGGAGAAATTTGTTTCTGTTCTGGCGGAGACAAATGTGATAAAATCTCAATTTCATGATGATGCTGATGATTTGATATTTCACAAGGTGATGCAAAGCAAAGATGGAGGGGTCGGTGTAGGAGGAGGCAATACATTCTAGATGTTTTTATTCGTTCGATTCTTTACCAGTCTAAATAAATCACCCAAAAAACCGCCAACAACACTTCAATGAATGAATATCGCTTTTTGGGGGCTTTTTTGTTGTTATTCGGTAAATCCGCCTAAGGCGGTGGTGGTTGGTGTTGATGGCAGATTTTATTTATAAACCTTGTTAGAATTTATCTGTATGACCATTTTTTATTTGCGAATATAGAATTTGTCGTCGTGGTTATTGTTGTTGTTGTCGATTTTGGGCGACCAACAACAAATACTACTTTGTCGCATGTAGTTTTTGTTGTTATCATAAAAAACGCAACCTAAATTAATAGTCGTTGACACAATGTACAAAGGAATGGGGAATCATACCAATAAAGTATATCTACAGGGTTCGGCTTTGAAATGTGGGAGCCATTTTCGGAGATTATTTTTTAAAAACGAAAAGTTTCATAAACTTGGATTTTTATACCCTACACAACTATGTTGTCAGGGTATTATAGCTTTGTGCAGCCCCAAATGTTTGTAACGCCGCGAAATATTGGTCCTAGATCCACCTTTAAGTATACCGATCGTCATATCTCGACTAGCTGAGTCGATCTAGACATGTGTGTCCGTCCGTCCGTCCGTCTGTCCATTATAATTTGTAAACACGATACAGGCCACAGTTATGGACCAATCTTCACGAAATTTTGCATGTAGGATGGGTTCTGGCCAATGAAGACCCCTATTGTTTTTGGAAAAGATCGGTTAATATTTAGGGGATGAAATGGACCAAATACTAAATTTTTGTCGGTTTTTCTGGTCGCTCCAGAGGCCGCAATTATGGCCCAAACACCGCGAATTTTTGCATGGAGAAGGGGATCGGGCCAGAGAATAAGCATGCATGTTTTGATAAAGATCGGTCAATATTTAGCGGGTCAAATGGACCCTGACTTTTGTGTGAAAAATGACAAAATTTGTATTCTATGGCATATATTTACTCCTGGAGGATGTAGACCCGAGGAGTTGATAGCATATCCAAGAGGAGTGGTTGGCCTTTAAATTGATACCAAATATAGTGATGTATCTACTCAGATGTGGGAGTTACAGTCAAATATTTACAGGTGCTTACGTATTCAGATATTATTCAGTAACCCATTACCACATTAGAGGGAGAAATATCGCGCTGATGGCTTTGAAATTTTTCATGAAGTTCCAGTTATGGTCAAGAACAACGCCTATAATTTTCGGTGATGATCAGATTAAAATTTTGGGATGAAATGGACCGAAAACATAATTTTTTGTGTGTTTTCGAGTAGAGTATAATCCGAAAATCACAACACAACCCACCGTGAAGGTAATCTGGACAAGTAATTAGAAGGACTGTACTGAATATTCGAAAAAAGTAAGGAAGAGGTGTTGTTAACCTCTAATCGGACAAGAGGGGGCAAATATCACGAAATATTACTCAGACTCGGAATAAACATCCTCAGAAAGTTAGAGTTCGTGGTAGTTGTGTAGGGTATCGCATGGTCGGCCCCGTCCGACTATACTGCTCCGCTCACTGGTTAATATATATATTTTAAGGACTCTTAGAACCCTAAGCATGGATTTTTTTAAAAGTATTTTTTAAGAACTCTTAAACTCTAAAATGTGAATTTTTTAATTAGATTCGTTTCAAGGACTTCAAGGACTCTCAGAACCTCCATCTTTTAAAATATATTTGGTCAAGAACCAGTAGACCTATAAGCATGCATTGTTTAAATATATATTTTTAAGGACTCTTACAACTCTAAGCGTTGATTTTTTAATGTATTTTGTAATAAACCCGTAGAACTCTAAGCGTGAATTTTTAAAATATTTTTGTCAATGACTCTTAAAACCCTATGCGTGGATTTTTTTAAATATATATTTTTAAAGGACCCATAGTCCAATAGGCGTGGATTTTTTAAACTGATTTTTCCAAGCATCAATAGTCCAAAATTTCTGGATTTTTTAAGTAGATTTTTTCAAGGACTAATGGACCAATAGGCTTGGTTTTTTTTTAATATATTTTTTCAAGGATCAACACTTCCGTAAGCGTGGATGTTCTTCAATAGATTTTTTTCACGGACCAAGAGCTTCATAGAAGTGGATTTTTTAAATTGAATTTTTCAAGGACTAACAGTTCCTTAAGCGACGATTCTTTGAATTTATTTTTTCAAGGACCAACACCCCTAAAAGTAATTTTTAAGTATATTTTTGCCAGGAATCTTGAACTCCGAAAAGTTATTTTTTAAGTATATTTTTTCAAGGACTCTTAAACTGAATTTTTAAACATATTTATTTGATATTTGCATATTTTTAGACGTGGATTTCTTACGAAATATTTACAGATATTTAGGTGTGAATTTTTTAAGGAATATTTGAAGGTTTTAAGGGGTGAATTTCTTTAGGAATATTTGCAGAATTTTTGGCGTGAATTTTTTAAAGAATATTTGAAGGTTTTAAGGTGTGAATTTCTTTAGGAATATCGCAGATTTTTAGGATTTCTTGAGGAAAATTTGCAGATTTTTAGGCATATTTTTAATGTTTCAAAATTTTTAGGAATGATAAGCAATATTTACAGATTTTTAGACGTGGTTTTTCTTAAGGAATATTTGCAGATATTTAGACGTGCTTTTCTTATGGAATATATACTGATGTATAAACGTGCCTTTGTTGGGAAATATTTAAAGATTTCTAGGTAATCTTGGCAGATTTTTAGGCGTGGATCTCCTTATCAATATATTTAGGCTTGGATCTCTAAAGGAATATTTGAAGACGTCGATTTATTAGAGACTCTTTTGTGGACCTGAATTTCTTTAGGAATGGTTATATGCGTGGATTTATTGTGGCATATTTTTTGGCTAATAACGACAGGCTAATTTGGTCGCTATAAGACATATGTAATATATACGATACCAAATAAAGGGTAGATCATTCCACAGGACCTTTTCATGGTCGTCATAACCGATATGTCGTTTTAAATGGTATCGTTTTGTACACTCTCGAATGTATATTAGGCGCGGAGTTCTTCAGAAATGTATTTAAGCTTGGATTTCTTAAGGCATATATTTAGGCGTGATATTTTTAGGCATGGATTTCTTAAAGCATATTTTTAGACGTTGATTTCTTAGATCATATTTTTAGGCATGGATTTCTTAAAGCATATTTTAGACGTGGATTTCTTACATCTTATTTTTAGGCGTGGATTTCCTAAAGCATATTTTTAGGCGTGGATTTCTTATGGCATATTTTTAGGCGTGGATTTCCTAAAGCATATTTTTAGGCATGGATGTCTTATGGCATATTTTTAGGCGCGGATTTCTTAAGGCATATTTTAGGCATGGATGTCTTAAAGCATATTTTTAGGCGTGGTTTTCTTAGATCATTTAGGCAGAAATTAATTGATTTATTTTTTACATTTTTTCAAAGTTCCTGAACTTGTCCCTGAGTATTACATTCCAGGCTGGATACTGTATATAAGCCCATATCAAAAACTACTTTAACTTGTAGTCAAAATATTTTGGAGGCTATTAATGGCAGACATTAACTGATTTCAGAAGGGTTTCTTTTAAAATGCGGCATCGGTGGGATTACCTTTTGTTCGGCTGTCTTCGCATCGGTTGCAGTTAATTTTTTCACAATTTATTTTCTCATTTTTTGCGGTTTTTTGTTTTTTAGTTAAAGAAATCAAATTCATAAGAGATTAGTCAGCACGGATTGCTAGTAGTTGATGTTGTTGTGGTGCTGTGTTTTCGGTTTATTAATGATTATGGTTTTATTAACACTTGTTTATGTCACACGGGCTTATCCATGATTGTAGAGCGGACGGATGCTAACTGAAATTAAGGTTAAATTAAGCAGTTAACACACTATTTGTTGTCCGGCAAGGGCTACGAACACACCCGCTAAACAGATGAGCCACAACAACAACTATAACAACTGGTCAGTTTAATTTTTAAAGTGTCAACTTTAAAGTGTTGCAGTCGATGGTTACGAGAGCTTGTTATTCATGTATTTTATTATGGGTCTTAATAGGTTTTTCCTTGAAAGCCCAATGTAAAATTATAATTTCTTTTTAACACAAGAATAACAACAACGACACCAACTGAAACAACACAAAGTAATGGAATTAACATTTTTTATGGCAATGGAAATATTTTACATCTTAACAAGATTAAGCAAAAAATGACAAACAAAATACTTTAACCACAGAATTGAACTTAACGCCAAGAAAAGACCATCAGCTATGCTGGGTATGCCTGTGTGTAGTATGTATGTCAGTCCGTCTCCCCTTTTTACCAGTTCACATTTGATGGCATTCGACAACGAAGGCGACACAAGGTGACACATGCCAATATGTGTTAAGAATACAAATCACCGGTTAAAGTGAAACATCAGCGGACAGCAGAACGAGCACAGAAGAAGAAAAAAATAATCATGATTGGCGAAGTTATTCACCAAGGAATTTTGAAATGTGTTTTTTTTCTTCTTTTTTTCTTGCTTTCATGATAGGAATTGCTTCCTCAATACTTCTTTCTATATGAAATGGAATGGTCGCGTGTCATATAAATATTATACTTGGTGCTGGTATTTTGCTTCCCTTTTTGTAGTTGTTGTTGTTGTTAGTAATTTTTTTGGTTAACATTCTGTTTGGTTGGAACGAGCAAAAATGCTAATGGGAATAATATGTAAACGTTAAGGCTTTCATGTTTGCGCCTGATGGAGCGTGTTTGAACGCCAACTACAAGGTAACCCTCCAGATTTTTTGGTTTTGTCATAAGCCCAAAAGAAAACAAAATAGCTGCCTGCCATGGAACAAGCGCCCAAAAAACACTCACCTTTTTGCAGGGGCACCCAAACATGAAACACCACCAAATATTCCATACAAATTGCCAACCAACAACCACTTCAAAGTGTTTCGAAATGGATGGCATTTTTTCGATTGGTTGACTTGACTTTGATTTTTGCCTGGGCTAACAATTTTGTTGTAGTTGTTGATGTTTGGCCAATGTCTCCTGCACCACCACTCAATAGTCGACAAATTTACTGACATCCAACATCAAGTTAAACAAATATCAGAAATTGCTGTAAGAAAAATAAAAAATGAAACAATTTGTAGGCAGCTAGAATTGTGTGTGTTTATACCCTACACAACTATGTTGTCAGGATATTATAGTTTTGTGCAGCCCCAAGAGTTTGTAACGCATTGAAATATTGATCATAGATCGTCATATCTCGACTAGCTGAGTCTATAGACATGTGAGTCTTGTAAACACTACACAGGCTATAGCGTATATATTCTATATTCTATTTA
>NW_026876504.1:0-20023 GCF_032173495.1 Musca vetustissima | reverse complement strand
ACCATTTATGTTAAATCGGACGAAAATATATATGGCAGCTAAATCTAAATCTGAACCGATTTTCACGAAACTTAGGGCACGTCATTCTAGACCTAATTCATTACGCTGTGCCAAATTTCGTGCAAATCGAAAGATATATAGGGACTTTAGTGGACTATTTACCTAAAATCGGACGAAGATATATATGGGAGCTATATCTAAATCGGAACCGTTTTTAACGAAACTTGGTACACATCATTCTAGACCTAATTCGTAACGCTGTGCCAAATTTCGTACAAAACGAACGATATACAAGTGAATAAGCGCTAAGTTCGGCCAGGCCGAACTTTGGATACCCTCCACCATAGATATACTGACAGGTACTAGAAATGAAAATATAGGGAACATACCAAAAAGTGGACCTATACCGAGATTTCTATGTAAACTATAATACAAATTTCAGAAATTTTTAATGGATAATTATACCCTCAGCCTTATGGCTAATGAGGGTGTATACAATTTACACCGTGAAAATGTGCCTCATCGAAATATTGGTTCTAGACCCCATGTTTCTTTGGACCAAATCCGTTTCAGAAAATTTACATTTCATCCAAACTTTGCCAATCTTATTATTTCTTCCAAACTTAGTTCAAATTCGAAGATAGGGAATATCGGTCCACTCATTCTGGTACCTCCCACACAGGGGCTAGGTTTAAATACGGGTTATTGTTCATATATAGTTCATTATCGAGCCTTACGTTCTAGTTTTTTATCTCGATATCGCCCACAGGTGATATAGTTACAACAGAGTCTTAGAACCAAACCCAAAACGCGGAACAATTTCATAACTATTTTAATATAAAAAGGGGTTATATAGGGACTACCCCAAAAAGGGGGTGCATATTAAATTCGTCATAGAATTTTACGCTGATCAAGAATATATATACTTTATAGGCTCGGAAATTACTATTTCGATGCGTTACAAACGGAAAAACAAAACTAATATACCCTCCATACTATTGTGGAGGGTATAAAAAGGGGTTATATAGGGACTACCCCAAAAAGGTGGTGCATATTAAAATTTTTTGTAGAGAAATTTGTTACCATATTCGACTACAAAATACTAAATTTCAGCGAATTCGGTTGAAAAACGTGCTCAAGAACCTCAAAATAGCGAAATCGGTTGAAAAACGCGCTCAAGAACCCCAAAATACCGACATTTGGGGGGTACCCTTATATGGGGGCTATCCGAAAAAATGGACCTATATTCATAATTTTTTGTGGAGAGATTTGGTACCTATTAAGAACTCAAAATACTAAATTACAGCTAATTCGACGGAAAAATACGTTCAAAACCCCCAAAATACTGAAAATTAGGAGGTACCGTTATATTTGGGGGCTACCAGAAAAAATGGACCTATATTTATAATTTTTTGTGGAGACATTGAGTACCCAATATGAACCCAATGTACCAAATTTCATTGGGTTCATATTCGGTTGAAAAACGCGCTCAAGAACCCCAAAATACCGAAAATATGGTGGGTACCCTTATATGGGAGCTATGCCTAAACGTGGACCGATAAATCCCATCTTCGAACTTGACCTACCTGCAGACAAAAGACGACTCTATGCAAAATTTGGCGATCTCTCTCAATTCGTTTAGACGCTAGAGTGATTACAACAGACAGACAGACAGACGGACAGACATACATGCTTAGATCGTCATAGGATTTTACGCTGATCAAAAATATATATATTTATAGGGTCGGAAATGACTATTTCCATGCGTTACAAACGGAAAAACAAAACTAATATACCCTCCATACTATGGTGGAGGGTATAATAAAGACTTTGGTACACAATTTACATTAAATCCGACGAAAATGTATATGGGAGCTATATCTAAATCTGAATCGATTTTCAGGAAACTTAACACACATCATTCTATAACTAATTCAGTACGCTGTGCCAAATTTCGTGCAAATCGAAAGATATATAGGGACTTTGGTACACCATTTACTATATCCAAATTTGAACCGATTTTCCCAATTTCAACAGGGTTCCAAATTACATTCAATTCGAATCAAAAATGCGACCTGTATTTTAAAAAGTGATTCTATGCATATTCTCAAAAAGGAACCATGTGTCTATTTCGTTTCCTTTTGCCTGTTACAAACATATGCACAAAGACATAATACCCTGTACCACCACAGTGTGGTCAAGGGTATAAAAAGGACCCAACGAAGGCGTGGCTGAGTTCATTCCCTTATTTTGAATTTTCCTTACTAGCATTAAGTTTTTCGCACTCAACACATTATTTTATATACAAACCTTTATATTTCAGTATGTCCACCACCACCCCCCTGGGAGCGAATGCCGTCATTAATTTAAGGCAAACACAATACGAAGAAAACTATTTTCTTAAGTATCTTACAGCTTAACAATTGCGTCAAGTTGTTAATGCCCACACATTCACATAAATGTCTTTCTGAAATTGGATTACTTTTTACTGGCTGTCATATCCATCGAGCAAATCCCAGTAGAACTATTTTAATCATGAAAAGTGTTTCACAATTAATTTAGTTATGCATACACATATATATCTGTGTGTGTTCATGTTCGCAAATATGTTATTCGTATAATCAACCTTGAGAGAATTCATTCATATCATATTCAGTTTATTGTGAATAAGATATTTGAGAAAATATTTAATATAAAAAATTACATTTAATATGAAAATGGTCAAGATTGGCTAAAAATCCGTTTTCGGATTATGAGATTTTTTCGTGCTAAGAAATTACTTAAATTTGTATTAAAAAGTTTTAAATATTTCACTGAGCGTAGACCTTGTTATGCTCTGTGTCTTGTTCGTAAGACCTAAACTGGTAGGACAAGAAATCCAAACTACAAGTAAATGTACAACCATATAAACAAAAAAACTTTTCGACAAGTAATGAAAATATACTCTCAATCTTTGAAGAAGGTCATAAAATATGTTTTCTTCACACACCCTCCACCAGACTACCAGCAACAAACGTTGCTTGTTGGTTTCTTATTTCCCTCTTTAAAGAACAAAACAATATATTTAGTATTAAAATAAAAAAAACTATATGAGGGATATTTTTACGACAATCATCAGTGTGGATGGTCTTTCAGGAAGTGTTTTTAATTCATTTTCCAAAGATCTTCCACGGCGTGGATTTTTAAAAAATTCATTTTTCGAAAGAGTTCCAACGCATGGACTTTTAAAAAATGTTTTAATAAGTCGTCGGTTTTTAATGATTATTTTATAAATGGTCTTCCAAGGCATGAAATTTTCCAGGTGTTGATTTTTAAAATATATATATTTTAGAGGGTCCTTAAAGACTTGGAGTCTTAAAAATTATCATTTTGGAGGGTTTTTCAAAGGTTGGAGTTTTAAAAATTATATTCTAAAGGGTCTTCCAAGGCGTGGATTTTTTAAAAATTGTTTTTCGAAGTGTCTTTTAATGATTGGAATTATGTCTTTGTGCATATGTTTGTAACAGGCAAAAGGAATCGAGATAGACCCATGGTTCTTTTAGAGAATATGCATAGAATCACTTTCTGAGTCGATTTATGCATGTCCGTCGGTCCGTCCGTCCGTCCATGTTAAATTGCAAAAACAAAGTACATGTTGCATTTATGAAATTGGGAAAATTCGGGGCAGATTTAGATATAGCTCACATATATATTTTCGTCCGATTTAATGTAAATGATACACCAATTTGCACGAAATTCGGCATAGCGTACTGAATTAAGTCTAAAAAGATGGGTGCTAAATTCCATGAAAATCGGTTCAGATTTAGATATAGCTCCCATATATATTTACGTCCGATTTTTTGTAAATGCTGTACCAAAGTCCCTATATATCTTTCGATTTGCAGGAAATTTGGTATAGCCTACTGAATTAAGTCTACAATGATGTGTGTTTAGTTTCATGAAAATCGGTTCAGATTTAGATATAGTTCCCACATTTATTTCCGTCCGATTTAATGTAAATGGTCCACCAAAGTCCCTTATATCTGTCGACTTGCACAAAATAAGGTTAGTTGGTATAGAATGATGTGTGTTAAGTTTCATGAAAATCGGTTCAGATTTAGATATAGCTCCCATATATATTTTCGTCCGATTTAATGTAAATTGTGCACCAAAGTCCCGTACTAAATTAAGTCTAGAATGATGTGTGCTAAGTTTCGTGAAAATCGGTTCAGATTTAGATATAGCTCCTATATATAGTTTCGCCCGATTTTAGGTAAATGGTGCACCAAAGTCCCTAAATATCTTTCGCTTTGTACGAAATTTGGCACAGTGTAATGAATTAGAACTAAAATGATGTGTGTTAAATTTCCTGAAATCGGTTCAGATTTAGATATATCTTCTATATCTGACCAAATGAAAAATTTAGTATCGGTTGCAGAATGACATATTTATGGATCCAATCTCATTTTACTGGTCCTTTAAAAATTCGACGTCTGTTAGGATTCATCTGCATCTGGCGAAGGGATCATATAGTCGGGTCCGTCCGACTTTACTACTTTCCTTACCGGTTAAAAATATACTTCAAGAGTCAAAGAAGGCGTGGAGTTTTTAAAAATTAATTTTTCGAGGCTCTTTCAAGGAGTTTTTTTAAATAACTTTTCCTGGGTCTTCCAAATTTTTTTTAAAAAAAAAAAAAAAATTCAAGGACTATAAAACGCGTGGATTTTTTTAAAAATTATTCTTTCAAGGACTATAAAACGCATGGACTGTTAACAAAATATTTTTAGGGGCTTTAAAATGGGTGGATTTTTTTGATGTGGACTTAAAACGAGTCCATATTTTGATTGGTCCTGCCTATGTTAAGTTATTTTAAAGGACTCACACCAATTTTTTCGATGTTAAAGTCCGTAGCCCCTTTCTTAATTCCCATGTTTAATTTATTTGTCCTGCACAACAAATTAATTTTGATTAAAAAGTTTTTGTTTCCGCTTTGGATCTTTTGGGGGTGCGTTTGTTTACCTGCATCCCGCCACCCAACTAACAATAATTTATGTAAAATTTATTTTACTTTTTTGTTGTTTTGTTATTACGTTTATGAAAATGAAAAACTAACAGCAACAAAAACAACAACTTACCATTATTGTGGCATACGCTGAGAACCAACAATGTCATAAGTATTCCACGAAACATTCTACTCCCAAGTGTTGGGCCTGCATTACAGGATGGTGCTGATGCTGTGGCTGTTTTTGGGGATATAGAGGCGTATTGCAGGCTCTGTCGGAATATTGATAAGGGCCACAGTTGTGAGATCGTCGTCGTCGCCGTAGTAGTAGTTAAGGGGGTGGTGGTGGTGTTAGCGACTGAGTTATCTTTGGAGAGCCACGAAAAACTACATGGTGTAGAATTCTGCGAACTTTCGGAACGTGTGTATGTGTTTGGCAGCCGGGTCCCTGGTTTTACTATTGGTCTCCTCCATTCGGCAAGTGTTGCATTTCCTCTGCCTGCACCTAGCAACGATTCATGGGAGGCTAATATATCTTTACACTCCCATGGCGTTTCCATGCCAAAGTTAGTACCTAACTCTGGATGTTGCTGTTGTTGTGGTTGTTTTTGTTTCCTTTGCTGGCACTGTTTGTTTTGTTTCGAATTTAAATGAACTGTTTCGCAGTTTCCTTTTCCGCTAATATAAGTTGGTGTTTCTGCTCCAGAGGGTAAAACGAACCCAGGCATAGCTTGGTGTGTGCCAGTTGTTGCTTCAGTTCGAGTTGCTCTTTGGTATGGTGATAATAATGAAAATGTTGGTGCGGTTGTTGTTGCTCTTGCTGCATTTGTTGTCATTGTATAAATTTCACATCCGTGGCATTCCCCCTGATTGTTTATAGAACATTTGTTATTAATATTTGTCATGCTGTTACCATTCCCAGCAACCCAGTTGCTGCTGCTGGTGTTGTTGTTGTTATTTTTATGATTTTTCATATTGCTGCCAACATCACTCCCCTCACTGCAAGTGCTTTTTAAATTATTTACACAATTTTCTTTAATACTTGGTTTCTTTTTATTCTTTGTCTTATTTACATTAATTCTACTGGAGCGTGTCGGCGAACATGTAGCAGAAGTGGCAGTAGAGGCAACTGCAGGAAAATTGGTTGGCATTTCAGTGTTTCTGTTTTTCGTCGTCATCATCATCATCATGTCGTTCTCTGGCACTGACAATCGTGTAGCCATCATCATCAATATCATCTCATTACTGGTCGGTGTATTTGTTAAGCCATTGCCGTGGCGTCTACGTTTCTTCTTGCGTCTTGAGGTTTTCCGTTTTCCTTTATTATGGCAAAATGGCAAAACTTTATTTAATTCAATCAATGCGCTGGCTTTTCTTTCAAGTCGTTTCCACATTCGTAAACATATTTTCATATTTGTTCATGCACTGGAGGGCGAGCAGTAGAACGGGGGGAATTGGCCGGTAATTAACTTTTCCTTGGAATTTCGTAAATTTTATTTTCTTTCACAAAAATAATATTCGAACATTTCAACATTTGTTTTCGGATAATTAAATTTCTCGTTTTTATTAAAATTGAGTTTATTTGCATGCAATTCAATTACAAATTTCTTTCTTGTGAGTGAGTTGTAATTAAAAAAATGTCTCATTTCTTTTCGTATATGGAAAAATAATTTTTGTGTTTTTTTTTCACATTTCTTACATGAAATTTTTTTTCAGTTCATATTTGCATATTGATTAAATTTTATCTGTAATTGAAAAGAGAAAAAACATTATTAAATAAATGTATGTTTCATATGGTGTTATCAACATTTAATTAAGTCAACAATAAGAAAGACAACAAATGTGCGAAATTCAAGGACCATCATAGGCGTCAATTTATTAAAATGTATTTTTTCAAGGACTAACACAAGGCGTGAATTTATTAATTATCATAAGTGTAGATTTATTAAAAAAATACTTTTTTTCAAGCATTATCATAGGATTTATAAAAAAAGGACTATCATAGGAGAAAACTCATCAAAAAAAAAAAAAAATAAGAACTCTCATAAACGTATATTCATTAAAAATAATTTTTTCAAGGACTATTATAGGCGTATATTCATTAAAAACCAGTGAGCGGAGCAGTATAGTCGGAAGGAGCAGAGCATACGATACCATATACAACTACAACGTAACTCTAACTTTCTGCGGATTTTTATTCCGAGCCTAAGCAATATTTCTTGATATTTGCACCCTCTTATCCGATTAGAGTTCAACAGTTCTAATTACTTGTCCAGACTCCCTTCACCGATCTTTACCAAAAACAATAGGAGACTTCATTAGGTCGAACCCATCCTACATGCAAAATTTTGTGAAGATTGGTCCATAACTGTGGCCTGAATCGTGTTTACAAAATATAATGGACGGAAGGATCGACACACATGTCTAGATCGATAGATATGACGATCGGTATACTTAAAAGTGGATCTAGGTCTAGGCACAATGCTATTGTCAGTATATTGACAACATAGTTGTGCAGGGTATAATTATAAAAGGCGTGAATCTATAAAAAATTATTTTTAAAGGACTATAAATGTTGCGGATTTACTTTTGTACCCTTCACCACACAGTGGTACGGGATATTATGTCTTTGTGCAGGCAAAAGGAAACGAGATAGACACATAGAATCATTTTTTAAGTCGATTTACGCATGTCCTTCCGTCCGTTTGTCTGTGTGTTCATGTTAAATTGCAAACAAAGTACAGGTCGAATTCGAGTTCGAAATGGATGAAATTTGGCACAGCTCATTTATTTGGCCCATGGATGAACCCTATTAAAATTGGGAAAAATCGACTCAGATTTATATATAGTTATAGATTTTATGTAAATAGTGCACCAAAGTCCCTATATATCCTTCGATTTGCACGAAATTCACCACAGCGTACTGAATAAGGTTTAGAAAGATGTGTGTTAAATTTCGTGAAAATCGGTTCAAATTTAGATATAGCTCCCATATATATTTTCGTCTGCTGTTAGGATTCCATCTGTTGAATATACCCAAAGTGGTGAAGGGTATCATATAGTCGGCCCCGTCTGGCTTTACAGCTTTCATTACTCGTTTAAAAATAATGTTTTCAAGGACTTCGTCGGCGAGGATTTTTTAAAAAATATTTTTTTTCAATATTCTTAAAATCTTAACTTTCTGATATATTTTTTGAAAAATCCAAGCTTAAATTTTTCAGAAAAATGTATATAGGTTTCAATATTGTTATATTGTTGTAACGTAGCTACAGTTGTTCGCATTTATTTCCCATTAATAAAACAACATTTGTTACACATAAACCACAAAGAATGTTCTACAACTTGTTGTTGTTGTCTTTACAAATTCCGTTAGCAATAAAAGCCACAATGAAATGTCTCAAGGGAAATTTTTATCAAGCCTTACATACTCATGTATGTGCTACATGAAATGACACTTAAAAATTAAAATTAAAAATATTCGGGTTTTTATATTTAGAATAACATGTACAAATGTATGTACATGTGTAAGTTAATAACCCTGCGAGAAGCATTTAATGGTTGCCGTCAAGCAACTGCCGCAGTAACAATAATATAAAAATGTGTTTGCGGAAGTACCAAGTTGAGATAAATTTAAAACAATTTACAAAAGCAAACACAAAAAATATACATTTGTATGTTGTTCTTGTTACATTTTATGCTCTGGGGTATTGTTTTATGTTAATGATTTTATAACATAAAAAGGCTTTAATGTATGACAATAATATGGGGATGTATTACATACAAAAGACGTAAAATAAACCCGTAAGGAAAGTAATAAAGTCGGACTGGGTCGACTGGATGATAACCTTTACAACTTTGGGTATATTCTCGAACTCGAATATGTGATCATTATGCATATCTGGAACCTATGATAACTTTCACATAATTTGGACAATTTCAGAGTCGTTTAGGTACAGTGGGACAACTTTATGTAAATCGATTTATAGCAAACTTGGCACACGCTATTTGGTAGGCCGCACTCTTCAAAATTTAGTCTCAATCAGACACCCGTTTGAAATATATTTGATAGCGGTGTCTACATCTGCACCGATTACAACAAAACTCAATAACGTCATTCTAGTCCCAATTCTATGTATACCTAAAATCCAACGAAATTATATATAGCAGATTAATCTAAATTGTGTATTAATTTGGGTCTTTAGTGCACAATTTACATAAAACGGGAAGAAAATATATATGGGAGCTATATCTAAATCTGAATTCACGAAACTGAATAAATCTGAATCAATTTACGCGAAACTTCGCACACATCATTCTAGTCTCTATTCAGTACGTCATGCCAAATTTCGTGCAAATCGCCATATATATAGGGACTTTGGTACACCATTTACATTAAATCGGACGAAATTATATATAGGAGCTATATTTAAATCTGGCCCGATTTTTTTGAAACTTGAAACACGTCACTCTAGACTCAGTTCAGTAAACTATGCTACATTTCGTGCAAATAGGGAGATATATGTCTAAATCTGATCCTCTTTTCAGGAAACTTAACACACATCATTCTAGACCTAATTCATTACGCTGTGCCAAATTTCGCGCAAATCGAAAGATATATAGGGACTTTGGTGAACCATTTACATAAAATCGGACGAAAATATATATAGGAGCTATATCGAAATCTGAACCGATTTTCACTATATTTAACACACGTCTTTCTAGACACAATTCAGTACTCTATGCCAAATTTCATGCAAATCGAAGGTTATATAGGGACTTTGGTGCACCATTTACATTAAATCGGACGAAAATATATATGGGAGCCATATCTAAATCTGAACCGATTTTCAGTAAACTTAACACACAACATTCTAGACCTAATTCAGTACGCTATGCCAAATTTCGTGCAAATCGAAAGATATATAGGGACTTTGGTGCACCATTTACAATAAATCGGACGAAAATATATATGGGAGCTATATCGAAATTTCAATCGATTTTCTCCAATTTCAATAGGGCCAAATAAGTTATCTGTGCCAAATTTCATCTAATTCGGATCATAAATACGACCTGTATTTTGTTTACAATTTAACATGAACAGACGGACGGACATGCATAAATCGACTTAAAAATTGATGTTATGCATATTCTCAAAAGGAACCATGTGTCTATCTCGGCCGACCATACAATACCCTACACAACTACCACGGAACTCTAGCTTTCTGCGGATTTTTATTCCGAAACTGGACAATATTTCGCGACATATTCACCCTCTTGACCGACTAAAGGTCTACAGGTATTCCATATTCTTTTCACCGTGGGATGTGTTGTGGTGTTCGGCTTTTAATTGTGGCCTATGGATCGACTCGAAAAAACACAAAGAATTAAATTTTCGGTCCACTTCATCCCAATATTATTACCTGATCATCACCGAAAATTATAGGCGTTGTCCTTGACCATAAGGTAACCTCATGGAAAATTTCAAAGCGCTATATTTCCGACCACTAGTGTGGTAATGGTTTACTAAATAATATTTGAAAACTAATAACCTATAAATATTTACGTGTAACTCCCACATCCGAGTACATACGACAATATATTTGGTATCAATTTAAAGGTCAACCACTCCTCTTGGATATACTATCAACGCCATAGAATACAAATGTTGTAATTTTTTACATAAAAGTCAGGGTCCGTTTGGCCTGCTAAATGATGGTCGAACTTTATCAAAACAAGCATGCTTATTCTATGATTATGCGATATTCGGGCTATAATTGCGGCCAATCGTGAAGTGTAACTCCCGCATACGAGTACCTACGGCAATATAATTGGTATCAATTTAGAGGTCAATCACACCTCTACGGTATATTATCAACTTCTCAGGTCTATGTCCTTCAGTGGTAAATATATACGCTATAGAATACAAATTTTGTAATTTTTCACACAAAAGTTAGGTTCCATTTGACCCGCTAAATGTTGACCAATCTTTATCAAAACAGGCATGCTTATTCTTTGGCCCGATCCCCTTCTCCATGCAAAAGTTCGCGATGTTTGGACCATAATTGCGGCCTCTGGAGCGGCCAGAAAATCAGACAAAAATAAAGTTTTTGGTCCATTTCATCCCCTAAATATTAACCGATTAACCGAAGACCGATCTGGTCTTCATTGACCAGAACCCATCCTACATGCAAAATTTCGTGAAGATTGGTCCATAACTGTGGCCTGTATCGTGTTTACAAATTATAATGGACAGATGGACGGACGGACACACATGTCTAGATCCACTCAGCTAGTCGAGGTATGACGATCGGTATACTTAAAGGTGGGTCTAGGACCAACATTTCGCGGAGTTACAAACTCTTGGGGCTGCACAAAGCTATAATTCCCTGACAACATAGTTGGGTACGGTATACAAATCCATGCCCTACTTGGTCCTTCGAAAAATATTTAAAAGTATTAATAGTCGCAATAAAATTCAGAAAAAGCGAAGCTGATTTCTTTTGCAACTTTTTGCCTTACTTTGGTCACATCCACATAACTATTTATGTCATGTACATATTTAAGTAAATTTTTGCAAAGTTTAAAATTCTCAAAAAAAAAACCAGTAAGGAAAGTAGTAAAGTCGGACGAGGCCGACTATATGATACCCTTCACCACTATGGGTATATTAAACAAGACTATTATCACGATTTTCACGAAACATGGCACACATCATTCTGGATTAAATTCAAAACGCTATGCAACATAAGAACTTGGTACATTATTTAGATTAAATCGGACGAAAATATGTATATCTAGATCTGAATCGATTTTCTCGAAATTTGACACACATCATTCTAGACTCAATTCAGTACGGTATACCAAATTTCGTGCAAATCGAAAGATATATAGGGACTTCGGTGCACCTTTTACATGAAATCGGACGAAACTATATATGGGAGCTATATCTAAATCTATACCGATTTTCTCGAAACTAAGCACACATCATTCCAGCATCAATTCAGTACGTTATGCCAAATTTCGTGCAAATCGAAAGATATATAGAGATTTTGGTGCACCATTTACATGAAATCGGACGAAACTATATATGGGAGCTATATCTAAATCTGGACCGATTTTCACGAAATTTGGCAGACAGCACTCTAGGCTCAATTCAGTATGTTATGCCAAATATCGTGCAAATCGAAAGATATATAGGGACTTTGGAGTACTATTTACATGAAATCGGACGAAGCTATATATGGGAGGTATATCTAAATCTGGACCGATTTTCTTAAAACTTGGCAGACATCACTCTAGGCTTATTTCAGTACGTTATGCCAAATTTCGTGCAAATCAAAATATATATAGGGACTTTGGGGCACCATTTACTTGAAATCGGACGAAACTATATATGGGAGCTATATCTAAATCTGGACCGATTTTCACGAAACTTGGCAGACATCATTCTAGACCTAAATGATTAGGCTGTACCAAATTTCGTGCAAATCGAAAGATATGTAGGGACTTTGGGGCACCATTTACTTGAAATCGGACGAAACTATATATGGGAGCTATATCTAAATCTGGACCGATTTTCACGAAACTTGGCAGACATCATTCTAGACCTAAATGATTAGGCTGTACCAAATTTCGTGCAAATCGAAAGATATGTAGGGACCGTTTTCATGAAATCGGACGAAATTTTATATGGGAGCTATATCTAAATCTGAACCGATTTTTTCCAATTTCAATAGGGTTCGTCCTTGGGCCGAATAAGTGACCTATGCCAAATTTCATCCAATTCGGATCATAAATGCGACCTGTATTTTTCTCACAAAAATACATGGACAGACAGACAGACGGACGGACGGACATGCATAAATCGACTTAAAAAGTGATTCTATGCATATTCTCAAAAGGAACCATGGGCCTATCTCGTTTCCTTTTGCCTGTTACAAACATATGCACAAAGACATAATACCCTGTACCACAGTGTGGTGAAGGGTATAAAAATATTTTATTATTTTATTCATCAATGAAGTGAAACCACAAAACAGCAAACAAAAACCCTTCTAGGCATTTCATTGTTTTCAAAAACACAAACTACTGGACACATATATACACATACAAATACATACATTGTAAATGTTTACTGTTTCAATTGGATATCGAATTCCATTGAATGGATATTTAATTCAATAATCGTAATTAAATGTGTAACATTTGCCATGTTATTGATTATAAACAATATCGGATGTGTGGTTTTATTATTCATTTATTAATATTTTCATTTTGCTTTGAGGCTTTTTGTTAGCTGGGATTTTGCCATTTGGGATTTTTTTTTTTTTTTTTTTTGGAAAAAAAATATAACCGAATTTATTTGATTATAATTTTTTGTTGCAAAAATATTTTCAAAGGGTTTACACAAATATACAATAATAACAAATTTGCATACTAATGTTTGATAGATAAAATAAACAATCGTATCGATATCAATATTTTGACTAATATAATTGATAGTCATTATAGCAAAACCAGAAGTTTATCATGTCCACCGAACAAATATTTGATTTTGCAATGACACGTACTAATCCCATGGTAATTAAATTAAGCTAATTAAATTCAATGGAAAACTATTTGTTTTGGCGATTTCAATAGGAATTTAGTTTGGATTAAATGGACACACGTAGTGAATTTTTTTAATGTGAAATGTTTTTTTATTTCAAAACCATGCAAGACAGGGATTTTTCGCCCGATTTAAGGTAAATGGTACACCAAAGTCCATAAATATGCTTCGATTTGCACGAAATTTGGCACTGCTTACTTAATTAGGCCTAGTATGATGTGAGCAAAGTTTCGTGAAAATCGGTTCAGATTTACATATAGCTCCCATATATATTTTCGTCCTATTGAAGATACATGGTGCACCAAAGTCCAGAGTGTACTGAATTCAGCCTGATGTGTGCAAAGTTTCGTGAAAATCGGTTCAGATTTAGATATAGCTCCCATATATTTCCCTGAATATGCTTCGATTTGCACGAAATTGGGCACTGATTGTCCATCCTTGCATTAGTCCCAAAATGTACCTGTATTCTATGGGAAACGTGTACATACAATGATCGCGTGTACATTCAGTAATATACTTCCCAATTATTTTTTGTATTCTCCCAAAAATGTTTCAATACAATGTCAATCCAATTTAAAAAATTAAATATTTTGAAAATTTTTAATAAATGACAAATGTAGGCTTAAAGGAATGATACGCTACCAATTTTCGCCCACAACACCTCAAAATAACAACTAAAACGTGGTGCTATCAATATAGCTCGATACTTAATTCGCGGAAATGCAAATATGTTTCAAAATATTTTTTGCAAATTTTTCGCGATTTTCAAATTTTTCTCACCTTTTAAACCTTCCCTGAAGATCCACGAACACTTCAAGACTAAATTAAGAAAAATACGTTCAGCCGTTTTCGAGTTTTAGCGAGACTAACGAACAGCAATTCATTATACCCTACACAACTATGTTGTCAGGGTATTATAGCTTTGTGCAGCCCCAAAAGTTTGTAACGCCGCGAAATATTGGTCCTAGACCCACCTTTAAGTATACCGATCGTCATATCTCGACTAGCTGAGTCGATCTAGTCATGTGTGTCCGTCCGTCCGTCTGTCCATTATAATTTGTAAACACGATACAGGCCACAGTTATGGACCAATCTTCACGAAATTTTGCATGTAGGATGGTTTCTGACCAATGAAGACCCCTATTGTTTTTGGAAAAGATCGGTTAATATTTAGGGGATGAAATGGACCAAAAACATTATTTTTGTCGGTTTTTCTGGTCGCTCCAGAGGCCGCAATTATGGCACCGCGAATTTTTGCATGGAGAGGCGGATCGGGCCAGAGAATAAGCATGCATGTTTTGATAAAGATCGGTCAATATTTAGCGGGTCAAATGGACCCTGACTTTTGTGTGAAAAATGACAAAATTTGTATTCTATGGCATATATATTTACTCCTGGAGGATGTAGACCCTAGGAGTTGATAACATATCCAAGAGGAGTGGTTGACCTTTAAATTGATACCAAATATAGTGATGTATCTACTCAGATGTGGGAGTTACAGTCAAATATTTACATGTGCTTACGTATTCAGATATTATTTAGTAATCCATTACCACATTAGAGGGAGAAATATCGCGCTGATGGCTTTGACATTTTTCATGAAGTTCCAGTTATGGTCAAGAACAACGCCTATAATTTTTGGTGATGATCAGATTAAAATTTTGGGATGAAATGGACCGAAAACATAATTTTTTGTGTGTTTTCGAGTAGAGTATAATCCGAAAATCACAACACACCCACCGTGAAGGTAATCTGGACAAGTAATTAGAAGGACTGTACAAGAGGGGGCTGTACAAGAGGGGGCAAATATCAGGAAATATTACTCAGACTCGGAATAAACATCCTCAGAAAGTTAGAGTTCGTGGTAGTTGTGTAGGGTATCGTATGGTCTTAAAGAATATTTTTTCAGGGAATATTTGAGGCTATGATTTTTATACCTTTCACCACACTGTGGTACAGGGTATTATGTCTTTGTTCATATGTTTGTAACAGGCAAAAGGAATCGAGATAGACCCATGGTTCCTTTTGAGAATATGCCCAGAATCACTTTCTGAGTCGATTTATGCATGTCCGACCGTCCGTCCGTCTGTTGATGTTAAATTGTAAACAAAGTACAGGTCGCATTTATGATCCGATTTTGATGAAATTTGGCACCGATCACTAATTTGGGCCAAGGACGAACACTATTGAAATTGGTAAAAATCGATTCAGATTTAGATATAGCTCCCATATATATTTTCGTCCGATTTAAGGTAAATGGTGTACCAAAGTCCCTATATATATTTCGATTTGCACGAAATTTGGCACAGGGTACTGAATTAAGTCTAAAACGACGTGTGTTAAATTTTGTGAAAATCGGTTCAGATTTAGATATAGCTTCCATATATATTTTCATCCGATTTAAGGCAAATGGTGCACCAAACTCTTTAAATATGCTTCGATTTGCACGAAATTAAGCCTCGAATGCTGTGTGCAAAGTTTCGCGAAATCGGTACAGACTTAGATATAGCTCCCATATATATTATCGTCCGATTGAAGATACATGGTGAACCAAAATCCCTATAAATTTACCGATTTGTGACTCTAAATCTGCCCGAATAAAATGAAACTTAGCATACGTTTTAGAATATATGTGCAGATTTATGTCAGTTAGTTAGATAATGATTACATATTTAAGTTCGTGTCAATGTGCCTTCGAAAAGGCGACGTCTATTAAGATATATATATATATATATATATACATATATCATATCATATAGTCGGGCCAGTCCTACTTTACTACTTTCCTTACTGGTTTTCGGTGACTATTTGAGGTGTTGATTTTTTAAAGAATATTTTTTTTTGCAAGGACTATCTGAGGCGTGGATATGTAAAAGAATATTTTTTTGCAAGGACTATCTGAGGCGTGGATATGTAAAAGAATATTTTTTTGCAAGGACTATCTGAGGCGTGGTTATGTAAAAGAATATTTTTTTTGCAAGGACTATCTGAGGCGTGAATTTGTAAAAGAATATTTTTTCATGAACTAACTGAGGCGTTGTTTTCTTAAAGAATATTTTTTCAAGGACTAGCTGAGTATTGGATATTTTAAAGAATATTTCTTCAAGGACTATTTGAGGCGTGGATAACTACCTGAGCCTTGGCTTTTATTTTTTTTTTAATTAATATCTGAATCATTTCCCCAATTACCACTCTTGTTTTTCAAAACTCCGGAATTGAACACTATAAATTTCTGCCATTGACCATATGACAAGTTAAAAACAAAAGTTGTAATAAATTATTGTTAACAAACAAACAAAACAAACTTATTGTCCATGACCTTTATTTATTCACTTGTTTTTTTAAAAATCACACATTTCCACAATAGTTTTACTTTCAATTTCTCTTTTGTCAACGAGAACAATGGATTTCCTCTAATGCCGATTTGCAGACAAACGCGAAAGTACACAAAAAACAAATATGCAAATAATATTTCCGCTGTCAAAAGCAACGCTTTACCGCTTTTGCCCATTTACATTATGGCCATGAAACAATAACACCATGGAGGATTATTTGTAAAAACGAAATGAAAAACAACTACAACAGCAACAAATATAACAAAACAAATAAAATAAATTGAAAATGAAAGCTTAGTTGATTCTTTGTAAATTTTTATGGAAATTATTTTCACATTTCATGCGGAAATACAAAGGACAAACAAATTGTAAAAATTCTACAACAAAAAAGCAGTACAGAAATCGTGGTGAAAAAAAAAACAAATAAAAAGCATTTTACGGCTGAGGGAATGCTCCAAACCCTTGGCTCCATTTATTCTCTTTGTAGTAATGAAAAAATTGAAAAATGAATAGCTTAGATGTAAAGGAATTTATTTGATAGAAAATTATTTGTTTTGTAGGCCTTGTCATTTGATTGTGAGGGGGATTTATGGGAAGGCACTTGATACTGGTGTTGAGCTTTGTTTAAAGATTAATGTTTACGGGAGATAGGGTAATGGAGATGGAAATAAGTCTCTGCAGATAGATGTGATTAAAAGGAAATATATTTCCCTAGATATAAGAAATTTTAGAAAAATTAGTATCGGTATAAAATGTATGTAATGTGACACTTTTATCTACAATATGACATATAATGGAACAATGAATGCCCTATTAAAATGCAAGATTTATAATCTAAATTTTGAGCTAAAACTGGTATCTGTACCAAACTAATTTTATAATAGCTCCATTACAATATTGGAAATATAATTTATTTTTATTATTATTAATAGTCCGCTACTTTTTCTTAAAATACTTTGATGTATGAAGGTAATAATCACCTTTTTTCTATACAAATTATGTTTGTGGTTTTTAATAAAAATTATTGATTATCATAAATTAACAATAATAATTAACCGCAATAAATTATAGTTAAACATGATCAAACCGCAAATTACGCACAACTCGAAATCAATTTAATTTTTGTAAAACCAGCAAATAGAATAACGAACTAATTTAATGCAAAAAAAAAAAAAAAAAAAATTTTAAACAAATAAATACTATACGTAATATTAAAAAAAACTAATAATAAAAAAATGTTGAGAGGCCCCTTCCGACTATTGCGGAAGGGGCCCACTATATGATACTCTCCACAATTACTACTTCTGTGCACATTTTCGGCTGCCTCATATTAGAATATAAATACCACTCTGAACATCCTATCATAAATAAAAAATAAACCAGTAAGCAATGCAGTAAATGCGGATGGGGCCGACAGGTGTAAACCTACCAGATATCGCAATTTCGAAGGACCATAAACATGAAACCATTGAGCGGAGCAGGATAGTCGGACGGGGCCGACCATACGAGACCCTACACAACTACCACGGAACTCTAACTTTCTACTGATGTTTATTCCTGAGCCTGGGTAATATTCCTAGTATTTGCGCCCTCTAATCCGATTAGAGTGAACAGCACCTCTTCCTTACACTGACATATTTTCCGAATATTACTAATATTCCGTACAGCCCTTCTATACTTGTCCAGATCCAGAGTCCCTTCACCATGGGTCGTGTTGTGATGTTCGGCTTATAATTGTGGCCTATATTTCGTCTCCATAAAAACCCAAAAAAAAAATAAGTTTTCAGTCCACTTCATTCCAAAATTATTATCTGATCATCACCGAAAATTTTATACGACAATATAATTGGTATCAATTTAAAGGTCAACCACTCCTCTTGGATATTATAGCAACTAATCGGGTCTATGTCCTTTAGCAGTAAATATATACACCATAGAATACAATTTTTGTAATTTTTCACACAAAAGTCAGGGTCCATTTGACCTGCTAAATATTGACTGATGTTTATGAAAACAGGCAAGTTTATTCTTTGGCCAGATCTTAATCTCCATGTAAAATTTCGCGATGCTCCGACCATAATTGCGGCCTCTGGAGTAACCAGAAAACCCGATAAAAATTAAGTATTTGGTCAATTTCATCCCCTAAATATTAACCGATCTTTACCAAAAACAATAGGGGTCTTCATTGGCCAGAATTAATTCTACATGCCAAATTTCGTGAAGATTGGTCCATAACTGTGGCCTGTATCGTGTTTACAACGATCGGTATACTGAAAGGTGGGTATAGGACTAGGACTGCACAAGGCTATAATACCCTGACAACATAGTCGTGTAGGGTATAATTAAACATGTCATTCTGCAACATATGCTAAATTTTGGTCAGATATAGTGGAAGTGATGCAAATGTGGTATAGGTTGGTAATGTGGTATAGTCACTTTTTTTGTAAACTGAAAATTTTAGAATAACTGAAACATGTTCTATAGTTTGCTGTTCTCAAAAAAAATAAGATAGCAATGACCTGTTTAATTTATTTAAATCACGTTGAGAATCAGTACCAAAAATAAAATTTTTCATGAAATTGACTTTTTTCGGTTGAAGTTTAAAAATAATTTTTTGTTTTACGGATGTACTTTAATCCTTATTACTAAAGCATTAAAATAATCAGTATGAACTAAAAATCAAATAATATGCGCGATTGCACCACATAATCACCAATTTGGAAAAAAAAAAACTAGACATTTCATCAGTAAACACAAGTGTAGGTAATGTGGTATACCTTGATTCTGCATGCAAAAAGGCCAGCACTAGACAAAATCTCATTACTATGTGAAACATTTGTACTCTACGAGAGTCTACCATGAATCACAAGGATGAAAAAGAAAGGCTATGAGTTTTAACAACTTCTCCATACAAAAATTAAATATTGCCATGTGTACACATTATTATATAATAAAAATTAAAGTTGCACTCAACGCATCCGTTAAAAATCTTAACAGACATAAATCTCGAGCTAATTCGCATTCATTAAAAACAATAAATTATATAAGATATCAATTGGAAGTGAAAATTATACTATACCACATTAACATCATGTGGTA
>NW_026876503.1:0-20154 GCF_032173495.1 Musca vetustissima | reverse complement strand
TACAGCCCTAACTTCGCATATCGTATTGAAAACGATGGAACCATTTTTCATGATAAATATTCACATTTTCATTGTTAGGCCTCGTATAACAGATTTTCACCAACAAGCACCAGTGTAATCCCTGGGCAAAAGATTTGAAACTTGCACATTGTTGTCAGGCTATTATACCTTTGTGTGGTCCCAAAAGTTTGTAACGGCGCTGAGTACATGTTTGTCCGTCCGTCAATTCATAATAATTTGTAAATACGATGCAGGCCATACACCAATCGTTACGAAATTTTGCATTTAGGATGGGTTCTAGTAATTGTTGTATTCTATTGCGTATATATTTACTCCTGAATGACAAAGACCTGGGAAGTCGATAGTACATCCAAGAAGAGCGGTTGACCTTTAAATATCACCAATGATGAATTTATTGTTGTATGTACTCCGATGTGGGATGTTGAACACTCAAATTGATATTAAAGTATTGAAAAAAATCGGTGATTAAACGATAAATAAGCTCGTCGAATCGAACAAGTAAACAAATTCGAAAATAGAAACTACCCCGACATTAATTAGTTCATATTATTGTTACAGGTGTCTACGTATTTTGATATTGCTTCGAGATATATTTCGATACATTTCGAGCTGATAGCTAGGGAAATTTGCATGAGGATTCGGTTATGGTCAAAGATGACGCCAACAATTTTCGATGGTGGAAACAATTTGGCCAACTAATTTGACTCATTTCATATGTTCGGTCCCGTCGAACTATACTGCTCAGCTCACTGGTTTTTATTTTTTAATTTTCAAACCGACGAAAACGCAGATTGCTTGATCGATTCAGTTAGTCGATATGTGATTGACATGATAAAACGTGGTTCTAAGACTTAGACATGTACTGGGCTATGTCAAAATGTGAACCAACATATATTGAACGTGAAGAGGTTATCCTCGGAGAGGATTGGTCTAGCTAAAGTAAAAATATTATGTGCAAAGGTTGGATGAAATTTATTATTTCGTAGGTTTACAAGTTTTCAAAATGTTGAACTTTTGTGGGGGAGATACTACACTGGGTTCCATCTTCGGACTTTGGATCTAGGCTTGGTAAAAGTATTACTATTCGCAGAGTTTCGATCAAAACTGGCATACCATACCATTGTTATTGCTTTAACAAATATTGAAAATTTTGATAATTTATGGGGGAGGTATCAGAAGGTGGGGACCAATGGTTCCCATCTCGGCTAGGTACAGATAATAAGTTGTACAAAGTTTGGTTCTAAACGGATAGTCCGTTCGCATGATATTATAACATTATTCTTTTGCACAATATTGACATATTTTTTGGGGGGAGGTACCGAAAGGAGTGGACCGATATTACCAATCATCGAAATGATGCCGAACAGACGGACAGACAAATGGACGGACATTTGTAATTCGACTCCAAATTCTCTGAAACGGATTTGGCCCAAAGAAACATGGGATCTACAACCAATAAAAAAAAATAAAAAATATTAAAACCTAACCCTTAACCCAAAATTTCTATAAATTCAGCTGGGACAAATAATTATACCCTCCACCATAAATGGTGATTAAACCAGTAAGGAAAGTTCAAAAGTCGGATGGGGCCGACTATATGATACCCATCACCACTTTGGGTACATACAAGAGATGCTCATATGTACAATATCCTGGAGATAGAATAGACATAGCATCTTTGAGGGATCATTAAAAGAGAATCGGACGAAATTAACTGTGTGAGGTACATTTATGAAAAATTGCGTGTTAATCTTTTGTATGAAATCGAGCAATCCGGTTGCACCATTTGTATGTGACAGCTATATCTACATCTGAACAGATTTCAACAACAAAATATCGTGCAAATAGGATCTATCCATCCCATTTACATAAAATGGGACTAAAATATATAGGTGAGCTATATTATAATCTGAACCTATTTCAACAAAACTTCACATATATATGGGAGCTATATCTAAATCTGAACCGATTTTCTCCAATTTCAATAGGGTTCGTCCTTGGGCCAATTAAGTGACCTGTGCCAAATTTCATCCAAATCGAATCATAAATGCGACCCGCACTTTGCCCACAAAAATACATGGATGGACAGAAATACAGACAGACGGACATACACAAATCGTCTCAGAAAGTCATTTTATGTATATTCTCAAAAGGAACTATGGGCCTATCTTGATTCGTGTTCCCTTTTACAAATATACACACAAAGACATAATACCCTGCACAACAGTGTGGTGAAGGGCATACAAACCTAACATTGTTCAGGAGCACCAGTTATTCAGCTAAAACCTTAAGTTTACAGAGAAGGAAATGGATGGTTATGGCTAAGCATGGCTAGTTTTTCCTGCGAACAATTTTTTCTCACCAAGAACTCGGAATTTCAGCCACTTCGGTTTGAATATGCTTCTGCGACTATTAAAATTTCGAGTGGAAGCTTTAAATGTGGTCTGTGTCATTCATTGATTTAAATCGAAAATTTTCTTTAAAATCCCAAATTGCGAATTGCCGAAAATGAGCCGGAACCTTTATGTGGGGATTATCCTGGGAGTAATATCAATCTATGTGCCCAATTTCAATGCTCTGTCTTAAATATTCAGATCTCTATTCTGATATCCACAGATAGGCGGATATCACCTATCCAACATCTAATTTTATTGGAATCACGAAAAGATAATATATAGGGTCTGGAGCAATATTAGGAAGTGATGTAAGCGATTTGGTAGATTTAATATGGACTCACCTTATGGTACAAAAACGAATATTTACCTGAAATCAGAAAAGAAATAAATTATTTATTTGATATAAATACGATTATTAAGTGATGATTGAAATTTAACATTTCCATGACATTCATCGTATTCATAATCAGATTTGATGGATTTCTTAAAAAAGTATAATAAATCCGATATGTCCTTCTAAAAATTTGTCATGTAAAGACCCATATATATTGTATAAATAATATATGACCATTAAATATAAAAAATCCAGCACATGAAGAATCCAATTGAAAACAATAGAAAATCGCCGCAATAGTTGTTGAACATTCGTCGTTGTCGTTGTCGGCGTCGTCGTCGATGTTGAAATGAATGTGTGTGTTTGAATAATTTACAAAATGAAAATCTCACAATGTTTTATACGAATGAAATAAATGGACAGACGGACAACTAGTGGCCGATGGACAGACAGCGGTATGAATGAATGACTGAGTGAGTGAGCCAGTGAAGGAAAGAATGACGGACGACTGGCTCTGTGAATGACGAACTGGCGACATACAAACATTTTTCGCACATGCACAATGCACGGCTACGGCAACAGCTATGAATAAAACTGATCAACACTTGTTAAACACACAATTCAGACCAGCTGGCCAGGCCAGTCCGCGGTAGTTCGTCAGCCGCATGGTCATTCAAAGTTTGGACCAGATATCTGCCAGCAAGCAATGTTGTTAGATATGGAACATATTTAATTTTTCAGAATCTTTTCAATGGAATCAAATTCTGTTGTTTGTTTTTTGTTACTCTTGCCTTTACGAAGCGTAAAACGAGCCTAGGCTATATAGCATTTGACCAACAAACACACACACTCACAGAGAGAAACACGCAAGACTATACACAAAGTGTGAATTCCAGCGGTACGAGAATTCTGAAATCAACAAAACAAAAACCTATGAAAAAAAAAGTTGCAAGGCCATAGTCCACGACAATGCGGACAACAATGACGGCGGCTATGGCGGCTTCACACACACACACACACTCAACCTCTGGATTGACAATTTAAGATTAAATGCTGGTAGTTTGTCTCACAAAACGGCAAATAGCAACAACAACAACAAGAACCGCAACAAAATATTCCATATATATTGTCAATGCCTCACTCTTGACCGCTAAGCTACCACGATATCCCCCAATAGCAACTTAGCCATCCAAAACGGTTGACATTTTTGCTCCTCCATAGATTTAGCAAACGACCGGTTAAATCGACGTTGTTGTTGTTGCTGTTGTTTTGAAACAACAATTGTCAACATTTTCATCCATCCATCCATCGATCCATACGTTTTATTTTATTTCATTGAGGCCTTTCAAATGGTCGTAAGACCAGAACCAGCAGCAGCAGTAACAAAAGTGATACCTGCATACTAGGTTTTGGAAGAGAGAAGAGGGGAAAGTGAGGAAGGAGGTAGTAAGAACATTCATACTAATGTCGCATTTATGGATTTACATAATTGAATTTGTTATATTGTCACATTTCAAATGTTGATTATTTTTTTCTGTTTTGTTCAGCTTGTGCTGAATTCTTTATTATATCGAATGACGCCGCTATTTTGTTTCGATATATCATCTTTTGCGGTTTTGTAGATCCGTCAGTATGAGTTTTACATTTAAGTGGTTATTTTTGTATTTTACAATGATGAGAAAATAGCTAATAATTTGAAATTTGTTTTTCAATGAACAAATTATATTTGGTTCAGGGTAGTATCCATTTGTTTGTAAAGTGCAGAAGGGAACCAGGAATGCACTTAAAATGTATTGGATTCGAAATTTTAATGTAACTATATATTTCATTCTCGGGTGGGTACTTAATAATAAATAATGACAATATCAACCTCATAACCAAATCGCAAGCTCAAAGGACGATGTCGATATAATGCCCATCAGCATATCGCGACAGCTTATTTAAGAGATGATACGGTCGGGAAACCATGGTGGAATTGGCCTCGCCATTCCGAATAAATGTGAAAGACACGACGTGTTAGTGATCGAAAACTGCCTCAATAAGATATTTGTTTTAGATCAGAAGTGTTCTTGAAGCAAATCCGTTTGAGGCAATGGGATTCGATTTACGACAGTTTTCCTGGCTTGTGCGCACCACTATTCTCCAAAACTTTGGATATAGTAATATTTCTTCAAAACATAAATTAATTTCGAAGCTATGGAATATCGGTCCACTCCATATGTTACCCTCCCAACCAAATGGTTAAAATGGTGTTTACCGTATATTCAATTTATCATGAAAACTACGTATTCCATTGGAACTAAACTTCGCACAACCTAATAATACCTAACCTGTGTAATGTTTGAAGATGGTACATATCTGTGCCTCTTCTAATACCGCCCCCACAAAGGATTAACATTTTGAAATTTGTTTGTTATGAACACATCATTCACTTCGAGGTTAACTAGGCATTTACAAACAATTCCATACCTTTCCCACTGTTGTGTGTTGTCACATCACGACAAATGCACACAACGACTTTGTTGGTGTTGCTAGTATACAGCAACAAACCAAACAGTTTAACCGTGCCTGCGTCTATATAGCGAATAGAATATCCGGTTTGAACCACACTATTCAAATCGTAATACTTTTACCAAACCTAGATCAAATTCGAAGATATGAGCCATCGATGTTTCTTGTTTCTCTCCCACAAAGTGTCGACACATTTTAAATCTTGTAAATTTCTCTTGAAGCAAATGAAGTGGCCGATCTGCTTCATTGATTTCACATGGTAGTATATTAAATACGATGATGGGGTCTACGGAACTTTTTCTCGCACCTCTCTATAGATGGTAAAATCCTTTGTACTTTGAAAATGCCCCACCTTAACATTTATACTAAATATAAATTTAGAGCATTATCGGATACTTGGTCACTTTCGGTATTGGACGATTTGACCGATCATCATATAAACATACATTCTAAGTATTTGGTCAGACCCTCTTCACCGTGTAAAATATGTGACGTTCTGCATATAATATTGGCCTCTAGAGCTACTAAAAAAATCTGACAAAATAACGTTTTCGAATAAGTATAATTTCAACATCACCGAAAATTATAGGCGCCAACCCCTCCTCTTGCATATACTATCAACGTCTCGGCTCTATGTCCTTCGGGAGTAATATATGCGCCATATAATCGAAATGACCAAAATAAAGTTTTTGGTCCATTACCTTCCCTAAATGTAACGGATCTTTACCAACGATTAATGGTGCACCCAGGCCGATTGGCACACAATTTTCCACATTGTACTGAACTTACTATAGTATAACGTGTGTAAAGTTTTTTTTAAATCGTTTCAGATTTACATATAGCTCCTATATATAGTTCCCTCCGATTTTAGGTAAATGGTGCAGCAAAGAACCAAAGTTATGTCGATTGGCACACAATTTTGCACAACGTACTGAAGATAGTGTAGTCTAACGTGTGTCATGTTTTCAGATTTAGATATAGCTCGCATGTATATTTTCGTCCGATTTTAAGTAAATGATACACCAAAGACCCAGAATGGCCGACTGGAATAAAACGTAATTAGTATAACCTGATCTGTTACAAGTTTCGTTCAAAATGTTTTATATTTGGATATAGCCGTCATATATAATTTCACCCGATTTTTATAAACTTCGCCACACATTGGTACAGGGTATTATGTATTTGTGCATATGTTTGTAACAGGCAAAATGAAACGAGATAGACACATGGTTCCTTTTGAGAATATGCATAGAATCACTTTCTATGTCGATTTATGCATCGTCCATCCATCCGTCCATCGGTCCATATTAAATTGTAAACAAAGTACAGGTCGCATTTTTAATTTGAATTGGATGAAATTTGCCACAACTAATTTAATTGGTCCAAGGACGAACCATATTAAAATTGGGAACAATCGGTTCTGATTTACATATAGCTCCCATATATATTTTCGTCCGATTTTATGCTAATGAGCACCAAAGTCTCTATATTTCTTTCGATTTGCACGAAATTTGGCATAACGTAATGAATTAAGTGTAGAATGATATATGTCAAGTTTCGTGAAAATCGGTTCAGATTTAGATATAGCTCTTATATATATATATATATATATTCGTCCGATTTTATGTCAACATAGCACGAAAGTCCCTACATTTTTTTCGAAATTTGGCATAGCTTGCTGATGAATTGAGTCTAGAATGATGTGCGCTAAATTTCGTAAAAATCGGTTCAGATTTAAATTATCTTCCATATACATTTTCGCCCGATGTAATGTAAATGGTGCACAAAATTTTCACAAAATTGGGCATAGCGTACTGAATTGAGTCCAATACGATGCTGGTTAAGGTTCGTGAAAATCTCTGATTTAGATATAGCTCTTATATATATTTTCGACAATGTGATCTTTCTCACATCGGTTTTAACGTGGAATTGATGGGTTATCCGCCATACAGCTCTAACTTGGCGCCCAATACTTCCCGTATAGCCATAAAAGTGTGTGATTAATGATTTCCCATTTTCTAACAAAAGAGACTTGGCTTCTCAAATGGCGAAATAATTCCTCACAGAAAATTGTCGTTGTACGTCCATGCTTGCGTTCATGCTTATACGTCCCCATATAAAGGATCCGCTTCATTTTAGGTAATATCAAATGCGACTAATTCTAATGTCGGTTTCAGACCAAAACAGATTCGGACAATTTGTAGTCTGATTGACAATGGCCGGTTGTCCCCTGAGGAGCGTACGGATTAATCAACTTCGAAATCAACGTCACTCCTTGTGGTAGCTTTCAGGTAAATTAGTCTACACTGTTAAGAAATGCGGATTTACATCTTATGAATATATTCACCTGACATAGATCAATAACGAAAATGTAACTTTTGGTACTTCCTCCACAAAAGGCCAACATTTTGACAAAAACACGTCTTTTCATATAAATCGAACGGAAAATACGATTTATTCGAAACTTTTAAACGAAAAAATATTTTTAATAAGCATAGATTTAGTGCCAATTTATGTTATAGGATCCTATATTCTCGTATTAGGTATTTACACCAAATGTGATCTGAAAAGGTCATCGGAGCTAAGTTTTTTCTAAAAATATCGCGAAATTTAAACTTTTATTAAATTTTTGGGAGAGGACTATGAAGAGAGGTATAAAATTGTAATTTCGGTAGCAATGCCTTCGGCTCTTTCAGTTTTACAGAAATTAAATAAAATATATCCTCTCACAACATTTATAATATAGACAATTCTTGTGTTAGACTATAACATCCCATCCGCAGATATCAGATCTATTTATACCCTACACAACTATGTTGTCAGGGTATTATAGCTTTGTGCAGCCCCAAATGTTTGTAACGCTGCGAAATATTGGTCCTAGACCCACCTTTAAGTATACCGATCGTCATATCTCGACTAGCTGAGTCGATCTAGACATGTGTGTCCGTCCGTCCGTCCGTCTCTCCATTATAATTTGTAAACACGATACAGGCCACAGTTATGGACCAATCTTCACGAAATTTTGCATGTAGGATGGGTTCTGGCCAATGAAGACCCCTATTGTTTTTGGAAAAGATCAGTTAATATTTAGGGGATGAAATGGACCAAATACTAAATTTTTGTCGGTTTTTCTGGTCGCTCCAGAGGCCGCAATTATGGCCCAAACACCGCGAATTTTTGCATGGAGAAGGGGATCGGGCCAGATAATAAGCATGCATGTTTTGATAAAGATCGGTCAATATTTAGCGGGTCAAATGGACCCTGACTTTTGTGTGAAAAATGACAAAATTTGTATTCTATGGCATATATATTTACTCCTGGATGATGTAGACCCCAGGAGTTGATAGCATATCCAAGAGGAGTGGTTGGCGTTTAAATTGATACCAAATATAGTGATGTATCTACTCAGATGTGGGAGTTACAGTCAAATATTTACAGGTGCTTACGTATTCAGATATAATTCAGTAACCCATTACCACATTAGAGGGAGAAATATCGCGCTGATGGCTTTGAAATTTTTCATGAAGTTCCAGTTATGGTCAAGAACAACGCCTACAATTTTCGGTGATGATCAGATTAAAATTTTGGGATGAAATGGACCGAAAACATAATTTTTTGTGTGTTTTCGAGTAGAGTATAATTCGAAAATCACAACACAACCCACCGTGAAGGTAATCTGGACAAGTAATTAGAAGGACTGTACTGAATATTCGAAAAAAGTAAGGAAGAGGTGTTGTTAACCTCTAATCGGACAAGAGGGGGCAAATATCACGAAATATTACTCCGACTCGGAATAAACATCCTCAGAAAGTTAGAGTTCGTGGTAGTTGTGTAGGGTATCGTATGGTCGGCCCCGTCCGACTATACTGCTCCGCTCACTGGTTTTTATTTAATTTTTGAAAATTTTTTGTACACCGTATATTCGGCATTTCTTAGTTTACGTTGCGTTTGGAGCTATTTTCGGATAAATTAAAGTTTAATATTAAATACACAGACACGAAAAAATTACAGTGAGAAGGTCAAATAAATTAAAGGCTCAAGCTTTTGTATTGCAGGGATACTGGGGAGCATGGAGGTGGGTCAATAATTGTATTGATCTATTTTTCTTTTTATGGAATTCGATATTTTTACGAGATTTGCGAAGAAGATTTGTCTAAAACGCTTTGGTTCCCTCCGCTTAAAAAAATATGCCGCTTGTTAGGTTGTTTCAGCATGACGAATACCTTAAACCTGTACCGAAAAATATCAAAGATTGGTTGTGAAAGTCAAAACTTAGTGCTTTATAATGGCCAATACAATTATGAGATTTTCACCCTATGGAAAACATTTTTGGAGTATTAAAGATAACAAAATCAAAACAAATTCATAAACCGACAAACATATCCTCTTTTCAAAGGTTCAGGATGCGAGGTATTATATATCCATGGATCAAATTGAATGTGTATGTGTCAATTTTGTTTTCTATAGAGTATTTTTTATTTCAAAATAAAGTTTTCGTTTTATTTGTTGCGTTTTTTTAATGAATAATGAATAAATTGCCACTGGACCAAAGGCATCGAATTTTAAAATAAATAACTTTTGAAAAGTTAGAGACGCTTATTAAAACAAAATAGAAGCTTAAAAGGGATTTGAATTCCAACCAGACTGATATCAATGGTAATTACCAGACTATGCCGAATGTGGTCCATCAAACGCCGGGTAGGGACACCTTCGGCAAATTTGATTTTTTTGACAAAACTGTAAAACTGTTTAAATACGAATTCATCAGATATTTTTGGTACTAGTTTTCATAACTAAGTATTAAAGGACAATAAACAGACATACAGTTTTTATTCTAAAGAAAAAGTACCGAAGCTGCCCCAGTCTCCCCTATATTTTTTCTTGACTTCATATCGCTCAATTATGCTAAAAGCACTCTTAGGTTGAGAGCACCCTCAATTTGCCTGGCAATAGAAAATTACACATCTTTGGTTAGTGGTGATATATTTTCTTGAGTGGAATACTTCAATAACAATTGACAGTTCCGGTGCGCTAATCATTGTTCTTCAACAAAGTGTGTCATCATCTCTAACATCATTATGATCAAACAACATCGACAGCATCACCGTACACAGCTTCCAACCAATTACGCATTTCTAAGTAATTCAAATATTCATTTTTAGCATATAAACTTACATTTTATTCAACAATGACAACAGACATACAACGAACTCACGTGTCCACACAATCACACTTTCAGATATCCACAGAGTCCACCATTACTACCACTACTCCCCATTTCAATGTTTGCAACCTGCTGCTCTGGCATCCATGAGGGAACCAGCAGCAGCCATCCAGTCATACACTCAGCAATCAATCCATTCGTCCAGAAAAAATGAAAAGTAACCATTCCATGCCATCACCACCGTCACCAACATAACCCCGCCGCTGGACTGGATTGGCATTCGCATAAAAAGTGAGTACCGAGCATAAAAGTGAGTGATTATCATAATTTGTTGTGTTGATTTGGTTAGACGACAATGTCGATGACGACCGAAGCTGACGCTGATGACAACATCACCATTACATATTCCAGGGCTGGTACACTTGTACATTCTCGAGAGAAAAAAAAAACAAACATTTTCCCCTGATTTCATTTTATGTGTGTTGTCGGTGGGACAGCTAGCCGGTTATAGTATAAACGAAAATGTTTGATTGCAATTGTCGAATGGGTTCATTTATTTGCGGACAGTCAGGGGTCAAGGAATGATAACAATCACCGAAAAAATATAAATTGTCCATAGGTCTACTTCGATAGGTCTAGAAGAAACAGGCCTGTAGACATATAGAAGAGGTCATATTTAGACCTATAGAAGAGGTCTTCTATAGACCTATAGAAGAGGTCTTCTATAGACCTATAGAAGAGGTCTTCTATAGACCTATAGAAGAGGTCTTCTATAGACCTACAGAAGAGGTCTTCTATAGACCTATAGAAGAGGTCTTCTATAGACCTATAGAAGAGGTCTTCTATAGACCTATAGAAGAGGTCTTCTATAAACCTATAGAAGAGGTCTTCTATAGACCTATAGAAGAGGTCTTCTATAGACCTATAGAAGAGGTCTTCTATAGACCTATAGAAGAGGTCTTCTATAGACCTATAGAAGAGGTCTTCTATAGACCAATAGGAGAGGTCTTCTATAGACCTATAGAAGAGGTCTTCTATAGACCTATAGAAGAGGTCTTCTATAGACCTATAGAAGAGAGTCCTATATAGAAGAGGTCTTCTATAGACCTATAGAAGAGGTCTTCTATAGACCTATAGAAGAGGTCTTCTATAGACCTATAGAAGAGGTCTTCTATAGACCTATAGAAGAGGTCTTCTATAGACCTATAGAAGAGGTCTTCTATAGACCTATAGAAGAGGTCTTCTATAGGCCTATAGAAGAGGTCTTCTATAGACCTATAGAAGAGGTCTTCTATAGACCTATAGAAGAGGTCTTCTATAGACCTATAGAAGAGGTCTTCTATAGACCTATAGAAGAGGTCTTCTATAGACCTATAGACCTATAGAAAAGGTCTTCTATAGACCTATAGAAGAGGTCTTCTATAGACCTATAGAAGAGGTCTTCTATAGACCTATAGAAGAGGTCTTCTATAGACCTATAGAAGAGGTCTTCTATAGACCTATAGGATAGGTCTTCTATAGACCTTAGAAGAGGTCTTCTAACTTCGAACTTTCGTAATTAATTTTCAGAAGCCACAGAGAATTCCAATCCCCTTCTATAGACTTATAGAAGAGGTCTTTTATAGACCTATAGAAGAGGTCTTCTATAGACCTATAGAAGAGGTCTTCTATAGTCCTATAGAAGAGGTCTTCTATAGACCTATAGAAGAGGTCTTCTATAGACCTATAGAAGAGGTCTTCTATAGACCTATAAAGAGGTCTTCTATAGACCTATAGAAGAGGTCTTCTATAGACCTATAGAAGAGGTCTTCCTATAGACCTATAGACCTATAGAAGAGGTCTTCTATAGACCTATAGAAGAGGTCTTCTATAGACCTATAGAAGGTCTATAGACCTAGAAGAGGTCTTCTATAGACCTATAGAAGAGGTCTTCTATAGACCTATAGATAGACCTAGAAGAGGTCTTCTAGACCTATAGAAGAGGTCTTCTATAGATATAGAAGAGGTCTTCTATAGACCTATAGAAGAGGTCTTCTATAGACCTATAGAATAAGAAGAGGTCTTCTATAGACCTATAGAAGAGGTCTTCTATAGACCTATAGAAGAGGTCTTCTATAGACCTATAGAAGAGGTCTTCTATAGACCTATAGAAGAGGTCTTCTATAGACCTCTAGACGAGGTCTTCTATAGACCTATAGAAGAGGTCTTCTATAGACCTATAGAAGAGGTCTTCTATAGACCTATAGAAGAGGTCCTATAGACCTAGAAGAGGTCTTCTATAGACCTATAGAAGAGGTCTTCTATAGACCTATAGAGAGGTCTTCTATAGACCTATAGAAGAGGTCTTCTATAGACCTATAGAAGAGGTCTTCTAGAGACCTATAGAAGAGGTCTTCTATAGACCTATAGAAGAGGTCTTCTATAGACCTATAGAAGAGGTCTTCTATAGACCTATAGAAGAGGTCTTCTATAGACCTATAGAAGAGGTCTTCTATAGACCTATAGAAGAGGTCTTCTATAGATCTATAGAAGAGGTCTTCTATAGACCTATAGGATAGGTCTTCTATAGACCTATAGAAGAGGTCTTCTATAGACCTAATTAATTTTCAGAAGAAGAGATTCTTCCCTTCTATATGAAGACTTTTATAGACTATAGAAGATATCTTCTATAGACCTATAGAAGAGGTCTTCTATAGACCTATAGAAGAGGTCTTCTATAGACCTATAGAAGAGGTCTTCTATAGACCTATAGAAGAGGTCTTCTATAGACCTAAGAGGTCTTCTATAGACCTATAGAAGAGGTCTTCTATAGACCTGTAGAGAGGTCTTCTATAGACCTATAGAAGAGGTCTTAGACTATAGACTTCTATAGACCTATAGAAGAGGTCTTCTATAGACCTATAGAAGAGGTCTTCTATAGACCTATAGAAGAGGTCTTCTATAGACCTATAGAAGAGGTCTTCTATAGACCTATAGAAGAGGTCTTCTATAGACCTATAGAAGAGGTCTTCTATAGACCTATAGAAGAGGTCTTCTATAGACCTATAGAAGAGGTCTTCTATAGACCTATAGAAGAGGTCTTCTATAGACCTATAGAAGAGGTCTTCTATAGACCTATAGAAGAGGTCTTCTATAGACCTATAGAAGAGGTCTTCTATAGACCTATAGAAGAGGTCTTCTATAGACCTATAGAAGAGGTCTTCTATAGACCTATAGAAGAGGTCTTCTATAGAGCTATAGAAGAGGTATTCTATAGAGCTATAGAAGAGGTCTTCTATAGAGCTATAGAAGAGGTCTTCTATAGAGCTATAGAAGAGTTTACTATAGAGCTATAGAAGAGGTCTTCTATAGAGCTATAGAAGATGTCTTCTATAGAGCTATAGAAGAGGTCTTCTATAGAGCTATGGAAGAGGTCTTCTATAGAGCTATAGAAGAGGTCTTCTATAGCTCTATAGAAGAGGTCTTCTATAGAGATATAGAAGAGGTCTTCTATAGAGCTATAGAAGAGGTCTTCTATAGAGCTATAGAAGAGGACTTCTATAGAGCTATAGAAGAGATCTTCTATAGAGCTATAGAAGAGGTCTTCTATAGAGCTATAGAAGAGGTCTTCTATAGACCTATAGAAGAGGTCTTCTATAGACCTATAGAAGAGGTCTTCAAACTCCGAACTTTCGTAATTAATTTTCAGAAGCTACAGAGAATTCTAATCCCCTTCCCAGCTACTGTACAAATTGAAAAACACAAATGTTAAAACTATACCCCATGCCCTGATGCCCCACTGTGCTTGTTTTGCCTTTTAGTTGGTGGTGACGTTATAATGTTGCATGCCACAAAAATCACCACAATTTGTCAATAAATCCCGAAAAACATTGAGGAAAAAAGCAGCGGTGAATTGTATGCCACCGCCACCAGAAGAAGTCACCAGTAACATATAGAAATTCTACAACAATTGATGATGGTGGTATGTGTGTGTGTTGTTGTTGTTGGTGTTCTCTGGTTGCACTTTGCTATACTAAAATGGAAATTTGTTGTTTTGAGATTTCAGATGCTGATTTTTGCTGTTACCGCCGTTGTTAAAACTTTGAGAGACTGACGCTGGGCACACTACCATTTGCCCCTTGATGGGCTGCTAGCTGTATACTCACATACACATATGATGATTTCTGTTGATGGCCCAACGGTATGGATGGATGGACAGACGACCCTGCACAGCGGATCTGGTGGTGTTGGGATGTTAAGTGAAATAATAAATACTGCTGGTACTACGATTGACATAATAACCAAACTGAACCGAAACAAACCAAAGCGAATGAGCGAACCAAGCCAAACCATCACAATTCGACGTTCATGGAATTCACTTACGGTTCATGTTGTTGTTCCATGGTTGTTGCTGTTGTCACTGCTATTTCCATTATTATTATTGTTATTATTATAGTTGTATTATAGAGGTCGTTGTTTTGTAGTTTTTGTTCTGCTTTTTCCGCGTGGGTTGACAGTTATATGACACTTAATGACACATTATTGAGTTGTTACTTTTTTAAATGAATGATTTTGTGATAACAGACATCTCTTTTCTTTTTGTGCCTGACTGGCACTGTGCCTGCGACGACTATGTGTTCTGTAGCGGAGGAATACTCTGTTGTTGTTTGGAAAAATAAATAGAATTTATCTAAATCGCAAATCTGTGTTAATTTGATGCAACGCAAAAATTGTCTAGTGAAGGGTTTTTATAATGCAAAAGAAACAAATAAATAAAGACACTAGGGCATTGTGGGACATATATTTATGATGGTGGTTGGCAAATAAAGTAATGCGACCAAATATGACTAAGGAACCGAACAATGGAAAGTAAACTTTGAAAATTCAAGTTCGAAATGAGGGTAGTTAGAACTTTGAAGGTCAGATCTGTCATTATATATATGACAAACATTTTGAAATTATTATAAATGTCAAGTCATGTCCCCATAAATCGACAAATGAAACCTCTACGGTATTAGCAGTTATGGGAATAAAAAATGGGGCAATCGATTTGAGTATGTCCAATCCTTACTTACATAGCTGGCTTGTGACAGAACTTTCGGTTATTCCAAATTGTAAACAAAATGCGAACTGTACATTTATGATCCGAATTGGAAGAAATTTGGCACAGCTCACCTATTTGGCCCAAGGTCGAACCCTATTGAAATTGGGAAAAAATCGGTTCAGAATTAGATATAGCTCTCATATAAATTTTCGTCCGATTTAATGTAAATGATGTACCAAAGTCCCTATATATCTTCCGATTTGCACGAATTGTGGCATTGTGAACTAAATTAAGTCTAGAATGATGTGTGTTAAGTTTCTAAAAAATCGCTTCAGATTTAGATATAGCTCTCATATAAAATTTCTAAAGTCCCTACACGAAATTTGAATCAGAATGTAAATGTAAACTCTTGTGGATATCGGTTTAGATTTTAGATTCAGATATAGATATGTAAATGGTGCATCAAAATCTCAAACATTGGCCGATTGACACCAAATTAAATATCCGGTTGACACGAAATTTTCCACAACGTACCAAATTGAACCTGAAAGTGGTGAAGGGTGTCATAGAGTCGGTCCTGTCTGACTTTACTACTTTCCTTATTGGTTCCAATTTGAAAAACCATGTTCGGTAAAGTTCTCTTCCACTTGATCTTTCCATCTAATTCGTGGCCTTCCCATTCTGCTTGAACCATACGCCTATATGCCTTTTGAGCGGAATCATCTTCATCCATTCTCACAACATGACCTAGGCAACATAGTAGTTGCAGCTCGATACGTCTAAGTGCCATTTTTGTTAACCTTTGCCACTCGTATGACCTTTTCCCAGCAGGATGTTAAAAAGGTCACACGTCATCTTGTCTGAATCCTCGTTCGTTATTAAAGGGCTCTGAGAGGTCCTTTACGACTTAAACTGCTGATATTGTGCCAATTAAAGTTATAGTGCATAGCCGTATTAATACCAAACTCAGACATGGCTTTAAACACCTCTGAAAGGAGAGGGCTGTCGAATGCGGCTTTATAGTCGATGAATAGGTGGATTGTGTCGATGTGTTTTTCGTGGGTCTTTTCCAGGATTTGGTGTAGAGTTAAAATCTGCTCAATGGTGGATTTGCCAGGTCTGAAGCCGCATTAGTATGGTTCAATAATGCAATTGACTATTAGCTTCAGTCGTTCACACAGCACACTGGATAGCATGCCTGCATTTCTCTAGCCAAATTGTACTAATCAGCTGGTGCATGACCAGCATCTGACCACCAGTCTTGAATAGTTCGGCTGGTATCCCATCGGCAACTGTGGTATACACTATATACCGTCATCTCATATTGCTTCTGGCGTATCTTCTTCACCGCCACCGCTTTTCAAAATGTTCCTTCCAGATCCTCAGCACGCTGCCTGTATCTGTCACCAGGTTTCCTTCTTCCTTCGGTTTGATGGTTTACTCGTTGGTACATTTTCCGGACTTCGTTCTGACTCGCGTACATCTCGATTTGCTCCCGCTGTCATTTTTCTTGTTTTTTCTTCTTTTTTCTGAAAATACGTTTCTCCTCTCGCCTTTTCTCCCGATAATTATCTATCTCCATCGTTGCTACTGTCTGCAGGGTTGCCCTATACGCTGCGTTTTTCACATTAGTAGCATTACGCACCTGATCGTACTATGTGTGTCCTGATGGTGGTTTTTCGTACCCAAGTCTTGCTTTTGCTGCAGTTTGTAGAGAAATTCTTTGCCATTGTGCTTCTATAAAATTATCGGGACAAGAAGTGCTTTAGTCAAGCATGTGGGTAAGTTGAGTGGATTAAATCTCTGCTACATGTTGTGTTTTCAGCTTTTTGATGTCAAGTTCGCATGTTGTGTTAGATCGCACCTATGATGCTACACTAATACGAGTGTGAACCTTGGCTGCTACAAGGTAGTGGTCCAAATCGATATTCCCTCCTCGGATCGATCGAACGTCTAAAACACTGGATGAATGCCTATCGTCTATCACAACATGATCGATTTGATTTCTCGTTGTTCGATCGGGAGAAATCCAGGTGGCTTTTTGTATATCGAGATGCTTGTATCTGGTGCTGCTAACTACCATGTTTTTTGCTGCCGCGAAATCTATCAACTTCATGCCGCAGTCTGATGTTACTTCAGAATGAATTTTTCCGACGATGGGGCCAACAATTATTTTCCCTTCCGATTTTTGTATTGAAATTTCCTACCAGAATTATAATGTCATGGCCTGGGCAGCGTTCACATTCTGTTTCTATGCGCTAGTAGAATATGTCCTTCGCAGTCAAATTTTTGTCTCGTTTCATGGCAGCTATAATACAGGGCGTAATCTTCAGATTTACTTACATCAGTCCCTTTCCATTGCATTTCCTGTAAGGCAACAAAACCGGCGTTGTACTTCGTGAGTACATTCGCCAAAGCGAAAAATGCGGATGTTTTGTACAACGTGCGCACATTCCAAGTGCAGATTTGCAGATCGTGGTCCTTTATACGTTTGCCGGGTTCGTCAACATTATGGGGATTTGGTTTTCTTTTTCTTTGCTTTTTCATAGTAGGTTGGGTTTTCCGAGTGTGGGCAACTAACCCGACGCCTCAACCCATTTTTTTATAGTTCTTATGGGTGAACGCGGCATGTATCAGCTAACTATTTCAATGGATGATGAAAATAATTACCCCAGGTGACACCGCGGGAGGTCAGTGTCCACAATTGAGATGAAAGAGGGACCAAGATAAGCCTGGGCTTCGCCATGTTGAAGTAAATCAGAGTCCTTTCCTGGTATTTATTATTCTCTACTACTTTTTCGTATGTTTCCTATATTTTAATTTTAAGTAAATATCGGCATTCCTACGGTGGAGGGTATCCAAAGACCGATCTTAATGCCTTTTCACTTGTTTATATTTGTCTTCTGTTGAAGAAGACCTCTTGGTCTTTAGTGGTAGAAGCCTTCGGGGTCTCCTGTTGAGGAGGACTCTGGGTATCCTACGCAAGAAGATCTCTTGGACTTCTATGGCAGAAAAATTGTTGGGCCTCTATATGGAAGAGCTGTTGGTCTTCTATAGAAGAAGTCCTCTAGGTCTTCTATTGAAGATAGGGACCAGCTTCGGCCTTATCTTCTGGTCTTCTATGGAAGAAGTCCTATTGGTCTTCTATAGAATAAGTCCTCTTGGTCTTCTATGGAAGCATGTTTATTTTTGGGGATCAAACGAACCAAAAACTTTTTTGTATGACCCGAACATCACGAAAATGTGTACGGTTCCAAACCACACACTAGAGGACACTGACCACTTAACTGTAATTGTTGGACATTTTAAGTAGGTGAAATGAACCAAGATTTGTTTGTGTAAAATGGCAATATTTTTATCATATGACGTAAATGTTCACTCCGAATAAACATGAGTTGTCGGGATGAGAATTTCGTGTCGAAGTTGATGAAACCCGTATCTATGTACAAGGTCGGTAAATAGACCTGTTAGATCTAAAACGTGGTACCTCTCTTCATCTTCTTACATCTTTAATATATTTTCTGTCTATCCAAGAGGGGTGTGTGTGCCTGAAACAACACTTTTTTGAAATACCAAACATTACCTCCCATATGACCTATGTTCTAACGCCCGAATCTCTCTATGATAAATATGACATTCAAATATCAAAAATAATCGTCAAGTCCTCATTTTCATTCTTGTTTGTCTGTCTTCAAACACCATCAATTTAAATACAAATTATAGAAAAATGAAAAAAAAACAAATATTCCTTAGCTTTTGTAAATGTGTTAAAAAATGTAATGCAAATTAATAGAAATTCCACTTGAAATCTATTAACAAGTACGTCGGAGATAATCTACGAAGACAAGACAGATTTCTCCATTGGAAGATGAGCTTAGTATTTATTTGTATGCTTTGAATGTGACTACAATTCTGTTGTCGTTGTTGTCATTGCTTGCCACTGATTCCAATGATTCCGCCGCTGACAATGACAATAATGACGATTATGGTTTTTGAATGGTGACTGCAAACAATGACTTTGAGTGCGTCGTCGGTCTACGAGTGCGATGTGGACTGGGATGTGTGTGGTGCGCTAAAGCATTTTGTCGTCGATTGAACTTAATTAAATTTGTAAGTGAATCTAAAGTACGGGCCTGAACGACAACACCGACGACGATGAGGACGACGTCACTGACTAAGTATAACGAGTGACAATGCAAGTGTGAGTAACTATATAATATCTCCACACTTAAGTATTTAAACAACAACGAAATGGAGGATGGGACATTAATGTAATATAGTATAGTGGCAGGGTAGACAAAATTGGAAATATTTTTGGAGAAGTTACATGGGCAATTGCAGAAAAACGCTAGGTCTTATAATATCTAGTCCAAGTCTTCTATAGAAGAAGACCTCTTGGTCTCCTATGGAAGAAGACCTCTTGGTCTCCTATGGAGATAAGACCTCTTGGCTTCTTATGGAAGAAGACCCTCTCGGGCTCTTTATGGAGTAAGACCTCTTGGTCTTCTATGGAAGAAGACCTCTTGGTCTTCTATGGAAGAGGACCTCTTGGTCTTCTATGGAAGAAGACCTCTTGGTCTTCTATAGAAGAAGACCTCTTGGTCTCCTATGGAAGAAGACCTCTCTTCTGTGGAAGAAGACCTCTTGGTCTTATGGGAAGAAGACCTCTTAAGTTTTTATGGAAGAAGACCTCTTGGTCTTCTAT